>NW_013666838.1:164227-171230 GCF_000517525.1 Limulus polyphemus | reverse complement strand
CAGTTTTCTTCTTCTTGTCAAAAGTCCACTTAGGCCAATTCAATTGCTTTAAAATTCAGTTGACAAGCCTATCTATTTTTCTCTCTATATTTTTATCGCAATAACATTCGTGTATAGTTCATTTACGTTGTCGTTGATCATCGCTGTTATATCTTGTACTTCCAATAATCGTCTGCTTTTGTACTTCCAATAGTCATCTGCCTTTTGTCAACGTCCACTGTGGCGTATTCAATTACTTTAAAACACCCTTTGACGAGACAACTTATTCTCTTTATCTCTTTTAAAATTGTTATCTCACTCTAATATATCAACCGTTAGGCCTCTCACTCACACGACTGTTAGCATTACGTTTAACTTTTCTCTGACTGATCTTCTCTTTCGCTTGACTTTATTTTTTCTCTCTTTCTGTTTCCGCTCGTCTGGTCGCCGTTATTTATACTCCTATCACTTAGGCCTTTTAGAAATCTCTATAGCCTCTATATCAATGGATTGCACACAACGTTCAACAGCCTCGACATCAATGAATTACAAACACAAAATACATCAATTAATAATACTATGTTACGTCTCTGTTCGTTTGTTAATTTTCCGTAGAAATTCTTTCCGAAAAACTTCAGTAATACAAGTCCTTCCTTAAATAAAACTAGTTTATTCTTTCTTAATACAACTTTGCAATACACTTAATTCCCACAGTCAGTTAACTTAAACAAACGCTATAATTCACAACGAACGATTCACGCGCTTGACTCAATTGTCCGTCTCTATCTCTGTCTGCAATTCAATTCCATTGTTGCCGTCACTTCTTGGCGGTCTTATATACAATAATACCGCACATCTAGTAAAAAATCGAGGCTTCACGAACGGACATGAATTTTCTAGAAGCTCATGACGTGTTACTAGTGTCACGTGACTTCCGCTGTCGTAACAACTACTTACACTAAACAGTCTTTTATATATGACACGTTGACTGACTTAAACATATCTGTGTAGTGTTCTTGATTTCCTACTAATAGAGATCTATGTTTTGTATTTTAGAGTTTTCGTGATCTTTGATAAATTTGCTCTTATTCATCTTTTTTTTTACTTGTGACGGAGATGGGTACTTTTCTATAACAGTAACTTTGAGAACTAATTCTCAATTTATGGGCCACAGCAACTTTCTCGCTTTAAAAAAAAAAACATTTAAAAATTGAGCAAAAATAAGACAATTGTACGTTTCAGAAGTACATCATTTATTCACGACCATGAGGTTCGCCTTTACTTGACCAGACCATTGTTTTCAAGAAATCTTGAGCTATTCAAGTGGCTAAAGAAAGGAATTTCCTATTCCGGAAAACTTTCTCTTTTTTTTTATACCCAAACGAATTGGCATCTAATAATGAAGAAAAACTTTAATATAAATTTAACATAACAGTAAATGTACAACGTTTCGACAAGATTTTTCGTCACCATCATCATTACCCATTCAAGCCATCTCCAAGCATTATTAGTCTCAAAGTGGGTTCCTCGTCATCGAATTTTAATTGGCATCTCGTCCAATTTTGTTAAAATCACGGAGGAAGAAGCAGATTCTGGCTTTTCCACAGCTTTATTGTTTCCAGTACCTATTCTATTTATCCAGGTTATTCATCGGATATTTCAGTGAGTGCTTTTCTCTAATTTTTTGCTTTAATCAAAACCTGGGGTTAAGGCGCTCAACTCACAATCTGCGAATCCCGAGATCGAAACGCGGTACTGAATGTGCTCGTTCTTTCAGCCGTGGGAACATTATAATGTAACAGTTAATTGAACTATCCGTTGGTGAAGAAATGTCCAAGATTAAGCAGTGGTTTGTAATAATTAGCTGCTTTCTCTTTAGTCTATCATTTCAAAATTAGGGGTGGCTATAAGTAGATAGTACCCCAATTAGCTTTGCACGAAATTCAGTAAAACAAACCAACAAACAAGCTTTAGTCGATTCTTGAAACTAACGTTATTTTTATTCACAAATTTTACAGCATTTTCTGCAAAAGCTTTCACCTCCGGATGATCTCTATCCATATTCATCTAACCTAGTAAACATTTCCTGATAGTTCTTGGTGACTTTTGTCTTCACATATTCTTATCTTTTATCAAATGTAACGGTTTATCAGATTAAGTTCTTAAAATATAGTGTGGATGAATACTGGCTTTCTTAAAGCACCTATCAAAAATTTTTCTTTCTTTAGGAAATTTTCATCTTGTGTTAGTGTATTATTGTACAACTGTACATTTTAAAGTAATTGTTCATGTGTCCAATGCATTCTGTTAACTGCATGGTGCCTCGTGCTCAGAATGAGTCTTAGACTTTTCTGTTGTGATATATTTTGATTTGGTCAGGAATGTTTTCTTTAAAAAACAAAGACGAAAAAAAAGGCTATTTTGTGTTTAGTTCCAAGCTCACCTCATGGTTTTTAATTTTCAGAGGAATATGTTTTTCAATGTTTGTATTGCTATCTATAGAATTGAGTAAATCTGGTAATCATTACGACACTAATACATTTCTAGGCCTACTTCTGACTATTGTCCATTTTAACATATTATCTTCGGCCAGAAACCGTTTCAACGTCTGTTGGACTACTTACATTTCCTCTGACTTCTCTAACAGTCTAAATAGTGTTTGCTCTAGCTTTTCTCCACATAACCCTTTAACTTCACTATATTTTGAGCCTTCTGTTTGGATCAACGCTTACCAATTTCTCAATTAACATGGTACATTTGATTTTTTTAAATTCCGTCCATCGTGCTCTTGAAATTTTGTATGATTGATGCTTTTTCTTAGATGAAATCATCAGCATTTTTTCCTTCTAAAAGTATGTTTTTAATATTGTCTAACTTAATAAATTTCCAAAGGTTTATGATGGTTAGATTATTAGACCACATTTCACCAAACTTACGGCCGTTTGCAAAACTCGTCATTTCAATGATATACTGTGTTTTATTCACTGATCATGAAATTGTATGTTTTCAACCACTATTTTTCATTTAGTTAAGATTATCAAAATGAGGTATAGCTATGGTTTTGTCTTTATTGAGTAGTATTCATTTCTATCGTTTCCTTTGGACTAGGTATAAATGATGCATACTTCTATTACTGCTTCTGCAGTGGTTAAACACAAAACAAGAGTTTTTCAATTTTTTATTTATCAGCTTCTATAGTTTCCAAGAGAACTTCGTGTTTACATTTTGTTTTTTGTATATAGGTAAATTAATTCTTTGAGGTCCTCTGCTGAATGCTTTTAATTTTCTTTTCTGCTTTATTTTTGACATCAGGTACAACTGTTGCAGCGATTTATGACAACTTTAAGACTAATAATTTTCAATGCTGTTAGCTCTCTCGTGGTTTCTTCTTGAAACACAGACTTCACTTTTACTGACAAGTTAATTCTAAGCAAGACGCTATCAGAGAAGATAATTTTCTTATTGATTAAAACGCTGGGAAAACCTTACGTTAGTTGAATGATAATGTTTTTTGGTCTGTTGAATTCCGCAGAAAGTTTCTCGAGAGCCATTTGCACTAGCATTCCCTACGTTTGAAGTGATAGGTTAGAGAGAAGGCAGTTAGTAAAACCTACTGTCAACTCTTATTCTTTTGACCGTCACATTATGACGTCCTCGCGGCTGAAAAAGCGAGCATGTCTTGCGACAGGTTTCTATCCCGTGACCTGCAGAGTGGAGCTCCATGATAATCAGGCTATGCCTGAGAATGATAATGAAAGTTAAACCCTAAATCAAAATCATGAGACAGTATAAGATGCTAGTTACTAATACCACATCATACCTGCCAAGGACTTTACTGTTAAATTTCACAATGGCCCGAGTCAGGATGATAATTTCATATTTATTTAGAAGGACGCTATATAGTTCACTGAACAAGGGCAGCCAACTTGATTCAATATTTCTTCATTTAAAGTTCTGTGTAAACGCAAACATTTATAATAAATTGTTTGTTTGTTTGTAATTAAGCACAAAGCTAAACAATGGGCTATCTGTGCTCTGCCTACCACGGGTATTGAAACCCGGTTTCTAGCAGTGTAAGTCCGCAGACACACTGCTGCGCCAATGGGGGCAAGTTTCGCTTAAAATAATGTAGATGTATGCAAGCTTCATTAAAATAAAACAGGCTTAATCATAATCTAACAAGATCAAGAAATGTTGTTGATGAAAAAGAATTTACGAGGTTAGGCCGTCTTATGTTTTAAAATGTTTATGGATTGTTAAACATATGTTATTGGTGTTACGTATTACAATTTGAATGGTCTGAAACCCAGCTAAATGATAATTTAAATTTAGTAGTTGAATATATGCCGATATATCTCCAATTTATGATATTTTCCAACAAGATTGATACACACAGTTTTCTTTGTTTTATACAAATATGTTTTAATATACAAACAATAATACAATTTACAATAATGGTTATTACAAATAATTATTACAAACAATGATTTATATACGAAAGTTTTACAAACTTACAAGCAATACAAAGTCTTCTTTCAAATCTGGGACTTCCTTGATATCTTATCGAGGGTTGACGATGAGCGAGTTAATTTTGAGTTGACGTAGGTACACTTCACTTAATAGGGAGTTAGCTAGCTCTGTAGTTCTCGCTGATCACACGCCGATTACAAGTCGAGTTTCCTTTACCGCTGAAGTTATATAATATTTTCGTAAAAGTACTAATGTCCGATGTGAATCCACTGAAGTTAAATGATTTGTAATGTTCGAAATTTATAAATGTTCCTGGTCAAATATCTGAAGTTTCTCTATTAATAAATGTTATAACAATCACAGCTATAGCTTCCGAAATTTATAGCACACCAACTATAACAAACCAATAATAGATACTGTTCTTTAGACACGTTGCATTGGTTATATTTATAGGCGTGTGGAGAGTTTCTCGAGAATTCAGATTACGTAACAATACAAAGCTACACTAGCGTTTACGTACACACACATATATTGTTGATTCTTATGCTCGAGAATCTTCTACAACTTTAGAGAATAAGCGGAGTTTCGCAATACACATTTAACAGTATACATTAGGTACATTTCTAAATATAAATTTAATTTAAACAAAGATCGATATTAATATAAATGTATAATAATAAATCCGTCACACTGATCACATTACTTGATATTGCTACTACGTTTCATGACGCGTTAAATTACACGAGCAGGGGAATATCTTCAAGTAGTTATGCTAATTGACGAATCCGTGCAGTTTTAAATTAAAGCTAAACAGGGCCGTACAGGAGGTAGTGCGAACAGTTGTTTTGCACAGGACGCCAATTAGAAGGGGGCGCTATTTGCCCAATTGACTAACAAAGCGAACGATAAATTGAATGTAGGCACGATATTGTTTTTCAGAATTATATTTTGTAATTATTTTAACAGTTTTTTTATAATGTGTTGCAAATACTTAAAATAATAAGTTTTTAGGGGGTTGGGGCACCGAATATAATATATATGGCACAGAGCCCCATCAAACATTAGTCATTCTTTGTTCATAAGAAATGTAAACGAAAATCCATAGAAAAATGCATATTTCACCAAGATATCTAACTTCCAGTCTGAGTCTTAAAATTCCTGTTCAGTCAAAAGAGACAAAAAAGGAATATGTATAGCACTATATCTTATATAGTGCCCTAAAAGCTTCGGAAATAATTTAGGTACCATCTAGATTACTTCAATGGTTTCATGCAATAAGTTTATTTTAATGTCAAAGCTACTAAGGCTAGCCAGATGGAAGACAGCCGTCCTGCAGCACCCACTGCCAACTCTTGGACTAATCTATAACCAACGAAAAGTGGAAATAACTATCTCATTATAACGCTCCCATGGCTAAAATGACGAGCATGTTCGGCGCAGGGTGTTGTTCCTGGGATCCACAGTTTGTGAGTCGAATGCACTAACTACCAAGGCATACTAGGCCTATGCAATAAGAGTTACAAATCTGTTTCTTTTTGTGAGGGAATTTCACACACAAAAACGAGACTTCTTCCATTGACTAACTGATAGAAATATTTCGAATATAGGAGCATGAACGAAAAAAAAAAACGCATAAAAGAGGAATGTGTTTGAGTATATATTTGTTGTTATTCGGTTTATATATTTTTCTATGTCGGATTTATATGCATGCACACTTTTATTGTGCTATGTCGAATGAATTAATTTCATTTGAATTGAATATCTCCCATTTGACACTTCTTATAGAAACGATGACTATCAAAAAGCGCTCACTTCGATAGTGGTCTTTTCTTACGCTCAGTGAAATGACAAGGAATGGTGGCATCCAGCAGAAAAAATCCCCGCGGCTAATTAGTGAAAATGGGAGCTCTATTGTACTGGACGCACCCATCACAATGAAACACAAACATTTTTGCCAACAATGCTTTGCAGTCAGTCTCCTTTACTTAATAACAAACGTAATGCAATTTTTCTTATCGAAATGACACATGGGATGACAAAATACGGTTGTAAACTGCCCACAAGACAACCACGTTGCATATATGCTATGATCCAAGACATTGGGTTGACTACATATTTGTTATCTATCTTAAGGAAAATTATCGTTGAATTGTTTCAAAGAACATTTGCTAGTGTACTAATAATTGCATTTGAAATAATTTTCAATTTACAATAGAAAGTTTTAATCTTAAATGTAAGTAAATCTACTGATGAAAATGTGTTAGATGGTATTAGATTAACGAAGAAAGAAATTGTTCCTTTGAGCAACAAGTAAAGTTTGATAAAGTGTGTTAAATACAGTTTACTATGTACCTGTTCATATTTCATAGGTATTTCGTGTAATATTAACTTTGTACCTATGGGATGGGTATCAGGGGTTATCAAGGGAAGGGTGAAAATTTTTTTTCCACGATATAATCACATAAGCATCAGCATGCTTGCTCAATTACATTAACATGGTTCCTTATGCGTGCTGTCAAACGATGGATATGCACGCTGTTCTTTGAAGGTAACA
>NW_013666838.1:146092-163284 GCF_000517525.1 Limulus polyphemus | reverse complement strand
AGGTGTTGATATTTTTATGGTAATTCCTTACAACTTTAAATACGTGTTTAGATATAGCACAGACCAATACACACATATACACGTATATACCAGAAGAAGAAATTAGGGATCAACGCAATTTTATCTTATTTTTTAAACAGCTGAATTATTATTATACAAAGCTGTTAGTGATGATGAAATTTGTGTGTTTTCTTAATACGTTAAATTGGGGTTTTGAAAAAGGTAGAACTCCCTTTTGTGATCCACTTTAACATTCCAATCAGTAGACCAGGAATTCTAAAGGTTTGAATCTTCAAGAGTCAGAACGCCGTTCCGGACCGTTCAACTCCAATTTAACCCCTGTTTTAAAATAAGGTCACAAAACACCAAACTGAGAACACGGAACTGCTTCTCAACCGCATTCTGGCATTTCACACCTGTGTACAGCTACATCATGACTCAGGTATTTAAAAATTTGAGTTCTCGAGATTTTCGTGTCCACCGTAATAGCAAGCATGTCCACATTGAGCCGCCAATAGAGCTCGAGATAGACTTACTCGCTGTAAAGTTGGACATGATATCCTTAATTCATAGTGCTAGGAAGTGTCTAGCTCCATATTCACCTTAGTCGTCGGAACAGGGGGTGGTGGCGGGGGGGGGGCAATGTCATGCACGGTACACAGGAGGGCGGGTTCGGCGAACCCCCCTATTTTTGTGATGCAAAAAAAAAATGCTTATATAGCTATAGTACTAATATATAACGTTTTCTACAGAGAATACTTTCTTCTGATGAGGCATTAACATTTTTAGGCTTAAATTAGTCGCAAGCTCCCAGACCCCTGTAGCATTAGCATGCTTTGCATACAGATTGTGCTTAGCACCATATATGCTGGCTTTTGATCTCACAAGCTAGAACCCCCTCCCTTCAAGCATTCTGCGTACAGTCCTGCACGTGTCTCCAATAATTACATATTCACAGATTAACGTATAGATACCGTGTCTTTTAAAAATATAATAATTTTTACTTCTATCAAGTTTTCAAGTTGTAATTTAGCTAACTGTAAAATAATATATCAAAATAAATTGCTGCCCCCTAATTTACTTTATCCAATATAAGTGTTTAATAATTTTCTAGTTCTTAAACATCAGTACTTTTACCTCAATATGTAGGGTGAAGCACAACTTTAGTATCTGCTGTAAGGTTTCGCTAGAAATCCTTGGAAGTATTTAGGCAAATCCAATTATTTATTCTACCTGTACGTAACAAAGAAGACGCATCGTGTCATGTACAAAGCTCCTGTCAAAATCGCTGATACAGCGTTTGAATAATGATTCCAGTAATGTAAGATTTTTTAAATTATGTACAGAATTGATAAAAAAAATTTGTGCAGTGGATACTGTAAAGTAAAGTTTATTATTATTAAAAAAGTCAGTCTTATCTGATTATCATTGCAGAATATACGAAACTTATTGCCCATTGTAGTAGTTCTTGTATAACGCATTGTCATTTTAAATATTAATTCTGCGTAAACGTAAACACGAGACTTGGCTTAAAGCACTTACGTTTCTAATTGAATTAATGCAAATCTCAGACAACTGGGTTATTATTATTTTTATGAATTAGTATAATTATTACGGTATATTGAGTTAAATCTAATAGAATGTCACCCGTTTCATTAACATAGGTGACCACATGATTTTTCAGAACATCATCTTAAATCAGGTTACTCACTATTTTTCCTACTCTATTATTTCCATATGAAATGCTAATAATAAAAAAACTAAGCACTGTATTGATTAGGAAGATAACACGGTAAGTTTAAATTTACAAGACAGAAGTCAACGTTGTGAGTGAATGACATTTTATTGTTTACTAGACTACCGTGACCCGTTGGGTCACCTACTATTCAGAGGTTATGAAGAATTCAAGCTCATTTCAATGTTTAACGAAACTTGTTTTATTCTGTTTATATTCTCATTTCATTACAAATATGGCGCAATTGTGCGCCGTTTTTTGCTGTATTTAATTACAGACAAGCAAATAATCTCAAAGTTTTAGTAGTATATAGATATACCATAGTAACAATCAGACCAATGGGTATCAACTTTGAGATTTGCTTCTACTATCGCTGTATTAGTCTTAATTATTCTCTCGATTATGAATGGTACAAACGTTTTCAGATTCTGTTCTGGGGTTGTATTCACGCTCTTACAGTGTGTATTAGTTAGAGCAGCATTTCTCAACCTTTTTAATAACACAGCCCATCCAAACTTTAAGACATTTCCCGCGGCCCACAGCAGCAAATTATAAAAAAAGTATGGCAGGCAATGTTGTTTCGTGGTTGGTGTGCTGGGTTCATGCGCGTGACAATGGATGGCACGTGATGCGTACTGCGGTGCGCACTGCAGAACACGCTTCTAATCCTGGTACCTTCACAATAAATCTGCCGTACCGTTTTGAATAAGAAAATATACCGTAATTTCAGCAATAAATTCAGCGTAAATTTCACGGCAGATAGTTAGCATTTTGCAAGTTATTATGTAGGTTGCATTATACTTTTGCTATTCTGCAACATTTTTTAAAATATTGTCATTCAATCTTAAGTCTTTTTTTTTTTCACGGCTCACCGGTTGTGCAACACTGGGTCACAACATCACAATAACGGTAATTTTAGAATATTGTTTACATATGAAACTTTCAGTAAATATGGTGTGAAAGAAATAATTTAAAACAGAAGGAAGAAATAAACATTAAGAGAGTTTGATAATTCTTGATAATAACGAGTGTTCTACAAATAAATGTGGTGCTGTGAAAAGTAGAAATAAGTTTGGGGTTTGAATATCAAGTAAAAAGAAGGCCTCAGAATATATACAGCGTTACATTCGAGACGTACTTCTATTAAATTTTTCTCCGATATTATCAATTGATGAACGCTATTTATCTATATATGTTTTTCCTAAGAAAAAGAAACTACAATTAATATGAATTTCTTTGTTTCAAAGTTATCCAGCTTCGGATACAGCCAGTAGATTAGACTAAGTCAGTAAGTGAATGACAGTTATGATTTATTTAAGTTTGACAACTACATTCATATATAGCCTGAATTACTACGATGTTAAATCCTTATAGTCTAAGTTTGGGCAAGCGGCAGTTTCCCTGTTGCTTCTTATTAGCATACCCACCTGCGGAGATAATCGAATCATCAGGCTCATGCGCGACTTCTTTTAAGTATCGGTATTTTTGTCATTATTTCTTCTTTTGGTTAATTTCTTTCGCTCTTTTTCTGATCAGAACCATTACCTCTCATATGGAGACTTTACAGATTGATAGAAAAAATTATGTCAACCTGTTTCATGTTTGATTGTAGCTTGAACGCTATACAGATCGATATGAAAAATCATCCAGCAGTACCGTGATGTCAACCTGGTTCACGCTTGATGATAACTCGGACACTTTACATATTTCTGTGAAAAATCAGTCAGCAGTACCATGATGTCAACCTAGTTCATGCTTGGTGGTGGCTCCAACTATTTACAGATTGATAGGAAATATCAGTAAGTAGTACCTTGATGTCAACCTGTTCCATACTTTATGGTAGCTCCATCTATTTACAGACTGAGAGGAGAAATCAACCAGCAGTACCATGATGTCAACCTGGTTCACGCTAGATGATAGCTTCAGCTATTTACAGCTTGACATGAAAAATCAGCTAGGTTCATCTGGTTCATGCTTGATGATAGCTCATCATACTATCATCTCTAGAGGAATCCTAAAAATTCATCAGCCATGTTCTCTCCAAAACAATGATTGGATCCTGAAAAATTCTTCAACCATGTTGTTTTTCAAACAATGATTAGATCCTGAAAAATTCCTCAATCATATTTTCCTCAAAACAACAATAATAGTAAGCAAGTCCCAAACATTTAAACCTCTTTTCTTGGGGCATAAGTCTGATCTATTCCTCATGGCATCAGTATTTTCTGAATTGGTAGATTGCGTGCCTATTAACCATGCAATTAAAGGGTATCTGTTTTGGAATTATAGACATTGAAACATTAATTTCAAAATGATAGCTAATCTTCAGTGTGTGTGAAGCATGTTAACACATAAACCTGTACAAATAAAATTAGCAGGGCAAACTAAATTGTTGAGATATACCTGTTATTTTACCTTGTTCGATTTCATACTGATTATGAAATACAGGTATTTACCGATACTTAGAAACTAAAACATGTATGCTTACCACTGCAGTATAGTTTGTTCATCTAAGCATTTTTTTGAAAAATCCTTTTCAACTAATATGCAAGAACTGTTCATGTCTTACATTTCACCATTCCAACAGAGAAAAGTCAAATGAATTACCTAAAGTCGCTTTATACTGGAATTAGTAAAATGACTGCAAAGAAACATCAAATACTTGCAGTGGTGTTAGTCTTGTGTTAATAAAAACACAAAGAAGGAAAGCAAAATAGTTAACTATAGAAAAATAAGGCAGGTTATAGGTAAATTGCAAACTGTAAGTTCTTAGGGAAGCAAATTGAATACTTTTTAATAGAAACTGTGAACGTTAAGAATAATGCACGTGAGACGACAACCTTTTCTACTTCCAGAAATGAAGATTTTATTTTAAGTAATTTGAACATAAACAAAATCTGATCACACTACTTTTAACCTTAACCTCATATATTTGTGTTCCCTAGTGGGCTACTCTGATCATTTTCATAAGATTAGTTTTCTCTCAGAGACTAGGCACACAATATTTCTCTTTCTTGGCCCAATGAAAATCCTTGGTTTTTTTTTTATTTACACAAACTTGAAAGATGAAATTTATAGTACAGCATCACAATAAAAACATATGCAAAACAAAAGCACAGCAAAAACAAAATGAAATTTTCAGTACTAATAATGTACCCAATATACAGTGTCCAAAACTAGCAAATAAAAATTATTTTATTATGATATCACATAACTTTCACTCTTATTTACAAGTTTGAACTATTACCCATATTACATTAAAAACACTGCACCCATGATAATCACATGTAATAACTAACAACTGATGATTTTTGTACCATGTTTAATATAAACAACAAGAAATTTCTGAAGATCTAGAAAATAGGTGGGAATCTGATGGTGAGACAAAATCCTTTTAAAACTTTGATATTCACATATCAATGTCTAGTTGTAAGAAGAAAACATTAAAATTTTAGGTTAACAATGACACTTATATTTCCTTTAAGTTTACAAAAACTATTTCTCCCACGCTGGAAAAATAACTTCCACACAAAAGCATCTGAAGTGCCATTTCTTATACTTTGAGAGATAGAACATGCTATAGAAAAGTCCACTTAAGCTCTTACAATATTTGAAAATGTAATTAGTTTTATCACTTGTAAAAATAAGATTTTAGAAAAAACCAAACATTCTATTGAAAAAAAAAAATTCATAATTTTAAATATAAAGCAGTATTACGAAATAGTATTTATCTAATACAATCAACATTTGTTCTGTAGGTATTTAAACATTTAGAAAATAAATCTAATCTTCATGAGCTGCGAGAGAGCCCTCATCAGAGGTAGGTAAATTATAAACCAGTTTTCAGTATCTCTACAAAGACTATATATTGGAAATAAATAAATAGTATGAACAATCCCTACTGATGATGGGATGTTTTCAGATATCTGACAGGTATTGCTACTTTGATAATAGGACAAGCCATTTCTCAATTCAAAATTAGAGGTTATTTTAAACAATTGCATCATTCTGTTCTTTCATTATTATAGGGTTCTGATTTTTCATTTCTTATTCTACAGAACCTACTTTTGGCATTGTACAAATGAAATCATATTAATAATAAAAAAAACACAAAGGATATCAATGTTCCGTTTAACAAATTGATTGTTTTTACACTTATAATTTATGTATGTATATTGTAAATGACTAAAAAAGTTCAAATACACTGAATTCATACAGAAAACATCCATTAAAACACATAGGTTTAGTTTATCCACTTTTTCAGTTTGATGAAGTCTTACTGTCAATATAATTTCAGAAAGTTATCATTCTTAATTCATATTAGACTCAAAGAAGTAATTTTGTTCCTTTATGTGTTTTATATTAGTATGTAATAATTCTTTATTTATAAAGTTTAATGTCTGTAGAACAAAAAAAAAATTTTTAAATAATATTTTGTCTAGTTTAGTTGTTCAAGGAAGATTGGCTGACTTTGAATTTTGGATCCTCAACATTGATTTGTTTAAACAGATAAGCCATACACATACACAATTTCTAGGAACATTTATCATTTCCTGGATTTTGAAGTTTAATATTAATTTTCTTTTACAACAAGGTTCAATTTAAACTTATAGGACCAAATTAGATAATCACACAAAAGATTCGCAAAACATTAACAAATTCTTCACCTTGAAAGGCATTGTTGGATATCAAAAACAGTGACATAAAACACAAAAATTGTACGTATTTCTTTTCTGTGCCTGTAACTTAAAATTAATAACAAGATAAACAAATAGGAAACTTCTTGCTATAGTTCCTTTACCTTATTTTATATTCCAAGCTTCTACCAGTAGCTACTATTGGAAAGCAGCTGACAAAATGAAAACTATGCATTCAAAAATATCACAAAAACACAAATCAAAATACAATGAATTGCCTAAATAAAAGGCTGTCATAACGGACTATACTTGCAATGAAACATCTTGTCCTCTTTTAGCCGATTAATTACTCAGTGTCTAGAATCTCAAGCTTTAATACACTTAAAGCCAGACAGGAAGTTGTTACCCACTGAATCACATATTGCACACATTGATCAAGAGATAGATCAATGTAAAGTATTTTTTTTTGTTATGTGAACAAGTACTAAAATACAGTTTTTTTTGTATTTCAGGAGTGATCATACAGTTTGAAGATCTGAAATAAAGCATGCTTCTAACATACAATGGGTACAAAAGTTACATCCATAAAGCTCTTCAGTAAATGGACCATGTCCAGTGACTGTTGTTTTCAAATGAAAACATGATGATAATGTTTGAGATGGTGACTTTCAGTGTAATTTTGCAAATAATTTATTTAAGTCATACTGTGCAATTGATGACAACACATGGTGTTCTAATGAACAAAAATTCAAGAGGTATACGGCATCTTATGACTGTTTTATTCTTTTTCTTGGAGGTCCTATAGGTGGGACTTGTTGAGTGGCAAGAGCACGAAAGGCCTCTGCTATTAGATGTGGTTGTCTGTGAACCATACTCTTGAATCCGGCAGTTTCCATGACGTCTGTTGCATGGCTATGAGAGTAAAAATTACAACAAGTTCACTTAAACACAGTTCAAAGATGCTTTTAAGTATTACAAGAAATAGATAATATTTGATATAGCCATATTTTACACAAGATTTATATTAGTAACTCTTTGCAGAAAGGGTTTTAGCTCAAGTTAAGAAGCAGAAAATGTAAATTCCACACTTGAAAATTGTTATTCAGTTCATAATAACGATAAAGGCTTAATTTTTTTCTTATTCTAATACAGAGTTTACGATTTTTGTTTTATAAATCCATTAAATGTTACCTTGTAAAAACACTGTATTAATAACAACTTATAAAATAATGATGGGACGAAAATTCAAAATATTTTACAAAGAGAAACCAATGTTTTATGAAAAAAAGTTTCATCTTCAACCAGCTACAGTTTTTATCCCCACACCTATTTATACCTTTCTTTAAAATGAAAACAGTTTCTACTTTCAAGTAATAATAATTACTTAGATTATTCAGTGCTTCAAAGGCTGTTGTAGTCCATAATTCACTCTGTCTCATCAGATAAATCAATTATGTACATAAAAATTAGGAATAGATCTTCTTTTTATCTTAATCCCAAAGTTACTTCAGTTTCGTTATCTATCCTAACAGCGTAAATTTTTCAGTGAATTGTAACCGTTTTAATTTCTAAAACTGCCAAAATTCTGATGATGGATAAAACTGAAGTGTTTTATCAGAGGTAAAATGACCTACATGTTTATGAAATCAATAGAATGTGCCTTTAGCTGGTCAGCACTGTGCATGTCTGCAAGTATGAGGACATCAGCTGCAGTCTCCACAGATAGATTGGTCGATAAGGCCTCCTCACACATTACTTTAAGCCGCTCTATAGCATACTGTGAAGAAAAAAATATCACTTTTATTTTTAACTATCCTACGATACATAAAGCAACAGCATAATGAAACTTTTAATTCTATAAGCATGGCCTTCGTATACAATATTGAAGTAGTGGCTGATGTTACACTTAATATAATCAACAATATTTATCTGAAAAATAAACCAACTAGGAATGGAATTTTATACTTGAGTTTACATTAGTTCTGTTGAATTTCACCTGAATAATATTTATTTTTACAACTCATTCCCTAAAGTAGATCAAAACAATCATGTAAGCACTGCCAAAGATATTTTCCAGATGCAACTGAACCAATCACTAGATTAAAAATGCAAGGAAACTTTATCAAAGTAACGTAAACATTGAAAATGTAAAGTTTAAAAAAAAACCCAGCATTTTTGTCGTGTATTATAAATATTAATGAAATACTTTGAAAGTTTATAGTAGCACCTATATCTTTGAAAATAAAATATTCAAAAACTTTTATTTACCTTATCAGCTGCAGCTAATAGATCATCAGCCATTTTTTCCAAACTCGGAGACTTTCCTGTGTAAATAAACCTCAGCATTTCTCGAAGTACTTCATGATCCATATCTGTTATGTGTACTCGATTCTGGAGAAGAAAAGCCGACCAATCAAATTTCTTACTCTCACACACAAAAAAATTAATCTATCTGTTACTTAATATTTGATTTTCTTAAAAAAAAAAAGCCTTAAGCCTTTCAATTCTATTAGATATACCAACTCTCCAGAAAAAGATGGGTTGATCAAAAGTTAACATCAGTGTTACTAATTGAGTAGTATCTCACTGAATTACGTGGAAAACAATGGAATGCTTTGACACCAAGTAAAGGTCAATGGGGTCAAGTTGAACAAAATGAAATCATTTCATGCATTATAGAATATGCAAAAAAAGGATGAAACCGTATACATGAAAACACTTCTTAAATATCCTAAATTCACCTCTTATACTTGAGCCCTATTTTGTTCTGCCTCTTGCTCCCCTTGGTGTCTTAGATTTTGATCCCCATATTTTAACTCCTCCTCAATTTGTATTGCTTAGATATTTTAATATGAAATATTGTATGATATTTTTGTGTTAAAAACAAGTTTTAACATTCAAAACTGTAGAGTTAAAAAAATGATAAAAAATTCTGGAATTTTTTTTTACTGTTTTGTATTTATAGGTTCTGTTTTTCTTCTTCAGAAATTCGAAACATTCAAACATATATTATTTTATAGCTACAGTGAACAAAGATGCTGAAATGACTTTTTATAATCATCTGATTTGTGTGCAAAAATGTTCTTGTACACAACAATACCCTTTCCAGACAAAATGTTAGCATTTGTCGTTTTGTTTGTTGACCCCATTGACCTAAAATTGGTTTCAAAAAATCAGATTTTTTCTACGTATTTCAACGAAATACTATTTGGATATTTATTTTAATAATGACTTTAGGTCACTGAACTTGCCAGTCTTACTCTAAAATGCTTGCTCCTTATAAACATCAGTTTTACATTTTTGTAATTATTTGCCCGTTTATTGTTTAGCAAGAAGTTATACTCTTAGATGTATAAATTATACATAAAAGGTTTAATGTAATAACTATTTGAGAAATTGTATTTGAAGGTTACATAAAAAACAACATTTGTTGAAATTTGATTAGTTTCCTACTTGAGATAACTTGAACACTCATACAGAGGTAAAAAAAGTCAGGAATTTTAACTCAATCTATGCTTATCTAAATATGTTAAAACTGAAAAAAATATATAAACAATAAATATTCAAGTTTACACATACACACACAGAGAAAAACTTGGGCTATATACCCGATATGCTCAACACATATTATTGTTTTTCACTAGAAGTAATAAGCCTTGAGTTTATGCTACAGTATTATATCTGCCTTTGACAGATATAATATGTATCTGTTGTATGCGATGGACAACTAAGTTCTATTAAATTTTAAAATTTTCAGTTTCTTTTTTACGATAAATTTCATTCTTATTAAACATTTGATAAGTAAATCAACTGTAAAAAACTTATGGAATTTCTCAAGGAAATAAAATAATGTTCGGGCATGACATCAATCAACATTCTGATGATGGTTTATAAGTCTTAATTTTTTTATCAGTAGAAAATTAAACATAAAGCATAATGTATTTTACATCTGTGTTGAGTTGTACATCTATTTCACTTTAAGAAATTTAGTAAACAATTTTTTTTGTTACAAAAATTTCTTTTATAGCATCTGAAAATATATTCAAAATATTCATGCTAACTTAACATCATTTCAGTGATAATGTTCTATATTAAATCATTTCTTGTTCATAAAACTATATTTTATGAGATAATTTTGTTTTCCTACAGATAAAGCATACACTAGGCAAGTCAAAAGTTTTGATTTCTCCCTATTTGTGAAGTAGGTGTGGAATATCTAAAATCTGCTGACATAGGGTGTTTTGGCTTATTAGGGGCCATTTGTTACCTCACATTATGTCACGATATTAAAGTCAGATCAAGGTGAATCAAATGCTATCTATAAAACTATCATTCTGAGGTAAATGTGTCCAGATGATATTACCCCAGAAACATTGTTTTTCTTATGCGTTTTAAAATCAAAAGTATTTTGTTTTAATACAGGGTGGATTTTAAAATTATGCTAATTTATGAATTTGAATTACCTTGGTTTGACCTTTACTCAGGGCTTTTGACACACCCTGTATACCTACTACTGAATTCTCTAACTGACTGGAGTTTCAGAAATATCTTTTTTAAACAGCTTTCAAGAGAAAAGTTTTGTTTATAATGCTTCTCATGTACTGGAATTCTAATCGATTACAATATTTTATATCAAAAGCATTTGCATTAAATCACTGGATAAATTTTGTTATACTGAATAGTTGGATGTAGTGCTATAGATAATGATTTATTATCCACAGATAATAACTTGTTGTTTGGCACTTTTCTACTTAGGTAACTACATGAAAAAAGTTAAAAGGAAGAAATGAAACAGTGAGTATCAGACCTGAGAAAAATATATTATTGATATATTTATAATCCTTTGAACAGTAAATGTGATATTTAATACACACAAAATAGAACAAATTTTTTTTAGTGCATAAATATTTTATCCTTTGTAGTATCTATGGGTTCACCCTGTCCACAATTAATTCTACATTGAACCACTGTTGTAGTATCTATGAGTTCAACCTGTCCACAATTAATTCTACATTAAACCACTGTTTGTAGTATCTATGGGTTCAACCTGTCCACAATTAATTCTACATTGAACCACTGTTTGTAATATCTATGGGTTCAACCTGTCCACAATTAATTCTACGTTGAACCACTGTTTGTAGTATCTATGGGTTCAACCTGTCCACAATTAATTCTATGTTGAACCACTGTTTGATAACTACATTATGGCTTTTTGTTCTTGTACTGAAATATACAGTTGTCATAACAAATTGAAGATTAGAGTAATTTTTACTGGTGTTTTAATAAACAAGTAAATAAAATGCAAAGAACTGAATTTAGAATTCTTTAAAAAGCGCCAACTTGTCTATTATGATGTGCCCACAATATCACATACATTATTGCAATATAATAGAACATAGTTGGGTTTGTCAAACAAAATAAAACAAAAAAGTATAAGACCATTATTAGACTTTCTAGAAGTTTATTAGAACAGTATCTTCCAACCGAGCATGGGTATCAGAAAGTTGCCTGATTATTCAGGTGGGTTAAAATTGAGGAAACTTTCAGAACCTTTGTTCCAGGTAATCTCATAAAGACAATATACTCTCAAATAGGGTATTGAATTATAATTTTTTATGTACATTGAAAGGCTGTTCACCATGACACTAAAAGAAATATTTCTTACATAAAACATAAGTGTGAAAATGGGTAACTTAATTCTAATTGAAAAAGAAATTTTTTTTTAAAAAGAACAAGTAATAATTGAAAGCATATTTTGAAAAGGTTTATTTGAGAAAATTAAAATAGAAATTTTAATATGTTTAATGTAAAGATATATATATTTTATAGCAGATTAACATTTTAATGTTTTAAAGGTTTGAGTAAAGTATCAATGACTAATAAAGTGTTTTATGTCACTTGAACGTTGATACACCATCATTCCCGAACAGTTAAAAAAATGAAATGAACAATAATCAAATATATTTTGGTATTGTACGGTGATCAAAATCAAACAACCAAGCATATATTGACTAACTTTCAAGTGTTTCGAACAATACATCACTATCAGTTAACTCAGTTCAGCCCATAAAAATAAAATGTAAATCTGTATACAAGGTTCCAAAAAGTAGAATTTTTTTTATGTGATTTTCTTTTAAAAACAAACAAACAAACTATTACTCCACTTGCAGAAGGTCTTGAACAAAATGCAAATTGTTACAATAGGGGAACTTATAGATTAAAATTGATCACAATAAGATTATTATTTTATTAAATTATTATTAAACACTTAAGTTCTCCTAAATATGATGTGACACACTTGTAATGAAACTTAAAAAAGTAAAAATATGTAAATACAAAAATTCAGGTGATTTTGAAATGAAAGTAAAACACGAAGAAAAAACTGATTTTTTTTTCACCAGAAATGCTCCAAGTAACAAATATGAAAAGTGAACAGTATAAATATACTATAAAATAAAGCTTCTCACCTGTTTTTTTTCTTCCATTTCATGTTCAAACATAGCAGCAAAGACCAGAGATCGTGCTGAGGGAGACATTATTGTTAATAATAGATGCATGGAGTTCTATCTTCCGCTTATTAACTAAGTACAATTCAAACTACCGTAATTACGTGATAAAAAAAACCTTTTCAGTGCTATAATATCACTTTCCTATTTCTATTGCCTATAATGTACAATACATTGAGATGTTTTGTAAGGGGTTGGATAAAATTTTGAGTTCTAAGGCCAGATAAACCTCTGTGTGGAAACTGTGTGCTTTCATTGGCTGTGGTGTCAAACTAACTCTAGTGTCTTTACATCAGTTAGTACACAGATGTTCATTAGCATATTTGAAAGGTTCATATGATTAACAACATTCTATAAGAATGAACATGTTAGCAACTTTGCACATGGATTGCTGTTTAAATCAATAAACATAATCAACATTCCAAATAAAGCTTATTAGCTTTTTGGAAGTATTTCAAATTACAAAATAATTTCACTGCTAACCTTAAAAAGAGTAAATATACTTCTATGAAGGCAAAAAGTTGCAAACATATTTTTTGCTTTCAAAACACTGTGATATGCAAACATTTTTTTTCCAGCTCTTTCCGAAACATTTGATTTATAACATATGAAGTATATACAAGTAACATTTATATTTTTTTTTTTGTTTTCAAAACATTCAATTTGTTTAATTTTTTTCTTTAAGTCTAATTGATATAGAAGAGAAGCTCTGAAACTATGGGGTGCCCCACCCTAGGGAGGTGTGGGAGTGTGGCACTTGCAACATGGCATTTTTATTAAAGAAATGTTTGGATACAAAAAAAAAGTTGGAAAAATAACCCACATGAAAAATAAAAAAAGGAATAGAAACATCTCACAAATAGCTTTTAATTATCTTGCCAATTGGCATGCCACAGAAATTGTGACATGTCAGATTTACACAGTATGGTTATAAACTCTCAAATTGTAAATTATGGTGAGGCATGTTTTTCCTTAACTTAAGGACAAAGTTTGAGAACCACTGATCTGGAATGAAGTAATACAAGTTAGGAAATAAAATACAGTATAGACCAAAATCATTAGAGAATTAATTCATTAAGAGTGCTCTTCCTTAGAGAAGGTTAAAAGATACTGTATCTTATTTTTTAAATTATTACCTTCAATTTGTTTGATTTTGTATCAGTGAAATTTAAAACTGCATTTACTATGAAAAAAAAAATACCGCTTGAGATCATAATAAAAATATATTCATAGTGTAACAAACATGCATCTTTAAAGCAATTTGTCTGTGCTTCTTCAAGATTTTAAAGCCTGTATTTTTCTGTTAAACTTGAGTTGTTTAGTTATTTTGAATTGTGACCAATCTGAACACTTCTGACAAAGTTATTGTACAAAAGTAAGAAAGTTACTGAAAATGTCTATTAACTATCACCTCTAAAACCTTACTATTTTTTATTTTTAAGTTTGTTGTTAAGTACAAAGATACACGTTCGGCTATCTGTGCTCTACCCACTGTGGTATCAAAACCTTATCAGTATTGTAAGCGCTCAAAATTACAGCTGAGCTATTGGTGGGCATTTTTAAGTTTTCTACAATTATGGTTGTTAATTCTTAATATTCATATTAACTAAAAATGACAAAATATTTTAGTATATTGTGTTTTATATTTTTAGAAATGTCATCAGAAGTAATTACATAAATATGCAATTAGAAGTACAATTCATTTGAATGTTGATTTTTGTCTCAAGCTTGTTACTAAAATGAATTTATAAAAAAACAACAAAACTTACCAGCTAATATAGCTTTGTGTCCATAAAACTCTCTTCCATTTACACTAAGGATAACATCACTAAATTTCTGACTTTCAAATAATAATCCTAGGTCATCTGATAAGCGACACTCTGGCACCTTAAATTGTGTTGCATTGTTTTGTCCTGAGATGTTTACAGAGTCGGCCACCACACTCACCTGTTATTACAGAGTATTCAAAAACTGTGAAAACTTTTGTCTTTTTTAAAATAAAAACATATATTCAGAAATTGAATTATGCAAAAATATTCAACATATTTCACTTTTATCTACACACAAACTATTACAATTTCAAAATAGGTTTTCGCTTCAAACAACAGAAACATTATTTATTTATTCTTGTAATTTCAGTTTGTGCTAGAGAAATTGAGTTGGTTTAGGTTTTAGTTCTTTGCATGTTCTGTGAAACATGAAAATAGCACAGAGTTACGAATGTATTGGCATTGAAAATTTAATTATTAAGAAATTTCCTTAAAACTGAAATACGCAAAGATATTAAATACAAGTAAGGATGAAACAAAGCAAAAGTATTTCATTCATAAAAACTAATCACCAATGGTGGCAAAAATGTTTATAATATTATGATAATGATTTGATACATTTACAAGAAAGATATAACCAATTACAATACATAGGAATTTGTTAATTATATGTTTCGAACTTGTTTGATATACATACTAGGAGCAGATACAAGAGTTGAACCAAAAACAGAGTTACTTAAAGCCTAAAGTATACACTTGTATTCCATATTCACCGAACTGTGAGAATAAACCAGACAAAGAAAGATTTAACAATTTCTTTTAAATAGATGAGATGAAATATAATGTCATATTTTTAGTGAAATAATACTAGTTCAGCAACAAACCCATGCAAAGCAGAATTTTTTGAAGAAAATATTGCCTGAGCAGACAATGTGGTCAGTCTTCGCTATGCATGCAACAAAGTTAAGTACATGGTGAGTGGTTAACTGTTACTATTGATAGGAAATGTGATTGTTTTGGCCCATATGAGTATTAGTTGTACGTATGTGAAACTTTAAAAATGACTCTTACTGTTAGTCCTGTAATTATACATCTTTCTTATTTATGTACAGATTTGTATAACGGGTACATGCTGTATAATTATGGATTATAATAATTGAAATATTACAATTCAAAAATAATTAAGAGAATCAGCAAAATTACAATAAGATGTTTAGTTTGAGAACAGTTTCCATATTCCATGATGTCCCCACTTTACCAAAAATATGTAATTTAATGCACAAGATATCATGTTTGGGATGATGCTCTTTTTTCACAAATCACAAATATATCCATTTTGTATACTGTACAATTATGCAATACACCATGAAAAGTGTGTTACAGAAAGCTGGTTAAATTCAAAGATCACTGTGATTGGTTCTCTACTTTTTTTAAGTTCAGCTTTCTAGATTTAAATAGGGAATGTTATAAAAACATATTTAAAAATGCAGAGATTAAAATTGAACATAAAAGAAATTCTTCAATTTCCAGTATTATTTGAATACTCTATACCCTCCAGTATCTGAGATAATAATAATAACTTATAAGAGTAGAGCATATATTCACAACTTACCTCACAATATAATGTGAGTTTGTCATCTGGCAACAAACCATTAGCTTCATCTAATAAAAAATCCCGACGTATAAATTTTTTGAAGCCCCAGTCTTTACCCTGAATAAACCTATACGCACGTTGGCTCTCTAGAAAATGGATTGCAAAGATAACTTTAAGAGGATAAAATAATAAACAAACATAAATTATTGTACAGCCAATCTTTATGCAGTGAATAATCAGGAAAATTTTAATAAAAAAGCAACAAGCAAACATTAGAGCAAATAACATAATTATTTTGTGGAAAGACTGTCATTACTGACAACATCTAAATGAAAGCTTGCATGTGTTCTTGTTCGATTATTTTTAACAAGATTATTACTAATACACAAAGTCACCAAAACTGGTATAGATAGTAATCTATAAACATGTACAGCTTGTGACATGATAGCATTTATTGTTCAAAATTTTATTAGAAAGCCTTTCCAATTAGCTAATGACACTTTTAGATAAGAAAAACAATAAAAATTTAGATACTTACCCATTGCTTTTGTTTCTTCTCGTTTTGAATTAAGAATAGAGAACTTGAACTTTGCCCTGACTTCACTTTTATTACACGAGACCAGTAACAAATAGAGTGATAAGTAATCTTTACTTTCTTCATCGAGACCTTTGGGGTTGACTCTTAGGCACCTACAAAAAACAAAAACACATTGTAAGTACTTTTACTATGTTATAATTTCTAAATTTTCATTAGAGGTAAAACATTTAATAGAAACTATTTTTGGAAGTAAATAAATATATATATCACACAGGTGGCAGCACTGCCTATGTAGGCTGGGATTGTTCATTAAATAGTATTTTAAATATCTCCTCAACAGATCATCAGAACTTTACAATACTATACATTGTTTCATTTTATAACAATATCTATGTAATAACTGAGTCACAAGT
>NW_013666838.1:142778-145766 GCF_000517525.1 Limulus polyphemus | reverse complement strand
TATCTTGTTTGCATTGTATTTGAAGGATTGATATTAGCCATCCCTACACTTACTTACATTTTGGAAATTAAGTAAAAATTTTTTTTTATATATATTCATGCATGTTTTAAAATATGTGATTAATCCCACTGATCAAAAGTTGAATGTATATAATTGTCTGTATTTAGAGACATGCTTATTTAAAAGAATCTGTTAACACATATGTACAAATAGTCTTGAATTTGTCCAATTTTTTTTATTCTAATATTATAAATAAGTAGTTTTGATGAAGTATGATGTACTAAGCATGGATTTGGAAAGTTGCACATGTTTATTGAAAAAAAGTAAGCAAAGCAAGCTATTTGCCAATCATCTCGGACTGTGTGTTCTGGTATAGGATTAGCAATAACCTTTATAATTACATAGATTTGAAAATATTAAATAAAATTAGTAAATACACAATTTTTAATAATTATTTCTGATGTTTCAAAACTAACTTCAGAAACATGATCAAATCTAATTCCAACTGCTGTTTTAGTTTACGAAAAATTTGTTATGTACTTACAGCATAAAAGTGTAACTCAATTCATTTTGCACACATTTATTTATTACAAGAAAAGTTTCATTACGATTACTATAAAAACCTACCATCTGAGTTTGTCATTTGCTCCCGCAGAAAATGTGGAACTTTTTAGAACCTCTCCCATTTCTTCTCTACAAAAACTAAAGTTATTTATTGTCCACATGTATGAAAATTTGATCACTTTCACCTGAAAAAAACAACAAACAAAACCACAAGTTTTACAAATATCTTTTCTGAATCATTATTTAAATCTATTTAACACAGGATCTTTCCCTCAACCAGGAGTGCCTCAGTGGTAGGAATCAGACTTAAAATGTCTGATTTTGGTGAAACTTATAAAGAATGTAGCATATGATGATTGCAATTTACAGTTTCCGAAATTGACTAAGTTATGACTGGCCACATGATCTGAAGAAACTTCATAGGTAATGAAGGTATTTCTTGTTGTATAACCGACCAAAATACATTACAGTCATATGGTTTCGACATCTGGATACAACAGATTCTGGACTTTGCTGCGGTTTATGCAGCATCTCCAAAAAAACAATTACCAGAATTTCTTATTCCTTGGTCTGCCACTGAAAAACACTACTTTGTCTCTGGTTGAGGAGAGATGATGTGTTGTAAAGAAGAAAAGGAAATTACTTTGTTTTACAATATTGACTTTAGTATAAAACTTTGTTCCTCAACTCTTTCCAAAGAAGTTTTTAGGAGTTAATAAAACTATAACTATATAATAATACAGAAATACCTGCAACAACTAACAAGCTCATCTACATTATAATATATCAGATACGACACAAGTCATGGTTAGAACTCAGGAACCCAATGTTATACGAAGCTGAGTACATTATATTAAAACAATTTTGGAGTCCCATCACGTTATTACGGATTCATGTCGCCATGTTTGGTCATGTTCTATCTGATGGTCACAGATCTTGAGAAACCTGCTAGGATCTATGACTCGGGGATGTTTCATAAATCCGTCTCAACAATCCCTCCTTGGGAGGAATTATAAGTAGCATGGTGAGCAACCTCAATAGATATATCCCCAATGGCCTTCAAATTCAGGAGGAGTTCACTGTGTTTTGATGTAGATGATTCCACCAAGATGTCCCTAGAATGTAGCTTCTTCACCGACTTTGGAGAGCCAGCAAGCCCCTTTAATCCCATCCGAATAAAAATGGGAGACATTTGCCTTAAAGGTTTGTCCGATAAAGAATGCATGATGAAAAAGTGAGGTACAGGTGCAAAATGCTGTTCAAAGTTCTCCAAACGTGGTCACTTTCCTATCAATGTGCTCTTTTTTTTTTGGTCACTGTGGACAAGATCCATACAAAAGAGAGAAACTTCAGTGCCCACTGACTCCACCCACCATAGAGTCCTGCAAGGGGATGCACTACAGTGCTAAAGTAGAACATTTTAGAGATGCCAGGGTTTTGTGGGCACCATAACCAAACACCAGTATCAGAAACAATGTCCACAACACCTGTGGTGGACGTCCAACACTGGTACTTGGTTGACCCTAACCCAACAGGGCCAGCCAATTGACTCTGGAGAAGCCACCAATCTACAGGAATTCAAGGCCAAGGTGGTATGTTAAAGTGTCAATGACATAAAGGACCATCAGTGATGCTCCTCAACCACTAGAATCCCTTCACAGGTAAACTGAAAATACAGAACCTTCCCTGGGAGGTTCCATCACCTAGTACAGGAAACCACCTTGAGGGGGTCAGTTGTTGTCTTGCTGGTAGTCCCGTAGAACATGAGTGTCCCAACAGTCATATAATTAACTGATTAAAAGTGGCCAGTTTTCTCTTTGTGACTACTCATAATTCAAACTTAGTCTCAACTGCTAACTTAACTTGTTTTATGTCTGTTCAAATAATGGTCAAATTGTGGATTTACATGCTTTATAAGTAAAATAATTAAGTTTGCTATTTCTTATCATAGCTAATTTAGTTAACTGTTATTTGATACAAGATAGCAAATATTTATTTGCTTTTTGAAAGTTTTATGCATTATAATTACTTTTATGACTCAGTGTGTGGATTTTGGCTTAACCTAATTCAGTATCATTAGGCCTACTAGTAATCTTTTGAAATGTTTTGAAGAGGGTACTGATATGTAGATAAAGGTAAGGATGCGAATTTGGTGTATGTGGATTCTCAGAAAGCATTTGACAAGGTGCCAGCTAAAAGGCTTGTAAAGATAATGTGGGGGATAAGTTGGTTCACTGGATTGAAAAGTGGTTAGATGGAAGAAAGCCGAGGGTTGTTGTAAACAAAGTTATAATTGGATTACTGTTACAAGTGGAGTACTTCAGGGTTCATTTATTTCATTCAGAGGTTTCAATATACAATTCCTTTATATTGTTGCGTCAGCGAGGTCACGTGACTAGTGTCACGCCACGTTTCTAGACTATC
>NW_013666838.1:120866-141778 GCF_000517525.1 Limulus polyphemus | reverse complement strand
ATATATATAAATTGAAGTGGTTGATAACCTATTATTTGAATCTATTTTTAGTAGCACTGTACAGAGAAGTTGCAAGTTCACATGTTTTGGAAAGTGTATTACTTATTTCTAAGAGAATGCATACTGAATTTATTTGTTCTAAACATAAAAGTAATATAGTAAAAAAAAATCACAACATTTTATCTCTGCATCTTATTGTGTAGCGTGAAATTTTTTTTACTAATTCAGCTGTTTCTTTAATTGTTTTATAGAAGAAGGTAAAGTTTGCCAAATTATCTACTGTTTTATTCTGATTATGTAGTCTTTTAATCATATTCATGTTTTCTTTCCAAGTATCGTAGGACAATGTATACACTTATTTGTCAGGTAGCTGTATGTTCATAACTATTATTGAGGCAAAGAGAACAAATTAATTTGAAATTAGCAATATCATAATTACACTATAATATCTTCCAGCAAATACCTAAAAAACTTTATAGTTACAGTACAACGATAGCTTACTGGTGGTGAAAAAACAAAATCCAACAACAACAGACTAACAGTTTGCGTATTAACAATATAAACTGCATGCAATACGAACTTTGTTGTTCATATATTTCGCAGGAAACAAGTTGTTGCCTGGAGATATCCCTCTGTTCCTGTCCATACATGGGTTTTCAAAAATTTAACGTTTATAGAAACATTGGAAACACTACTGATCTACATTAGGAGAGAAGTTAAGAACTTACATAAAGAATTACTGCATTAAAATTACATCAACCACACTGACAGTTTTGTGATAAATTAGTTAAATGTTGTAGCTCTTAATGGCCATCTCTTTAAAACAATTATAACTATATCTTAGAAGAAAGACTTACAGACAGCAAAACCCTAAAAAAAAGAAAATGAAGGAAGGAAAAACTGGCACTGGCAAAGTACTGAAGTTTATGTACATACATGTGGTGTGGTCACTTAAGTCATTTACTTTGGAAAGGAGGACTAAATGCATTTATTACAATGTTTGCTAGGTGTAAACCAGTAAGGCAGCACAAGATCATAACAAATTAAACTTTACACCCCACTAGCTTTATTTAAAAGAATAACGAGGCCAGATGCGACTCTACATACCTACCTTGGATGTCTGCCAGTTTCACCAATCCACCTTGTTAATATCACTTGTATTAGTGTTGAGCACTATGATAAAAGCCATATAAGCACCTAACACAACTCTGTTGGAGCTAGAGAACTCACAAAGAAGCTTGACTAGAAAACAAATATTTCATAAAAGTTAAGCTCAGTTTCTTTCCCTATAATTTCACCGATTCTCTTTCCCAAGATGGTATATGCAGCAGCTAATTGAATAAAAAAACTATCAATAAATGATTAGGTATGGTAATGTATAGAGCAATGCAACTTAATTTATAAGTACAATGCAATATTGAGGTAAAAATCCATTATCTAATGATCTCAAAGAAATACAGCTTGTCCATACAAATCTAAAACCATAGGTGATTTACAGCTTTTTTTAAATTTCAGATGCGTGACTGATTATGGTACTGTAAAAGCATGAAAAGGTTGAGTTATTCCTGCTGTGTGACAGAGAAGGTTGATCCCAGAAGAAGGTTGCTATCGAATTTAATGCATGTCATCTACAGAGAGAGTAAAGAGAGAGAGAGAGAGAGAGATCAGGGACAGTGAACATCTGAAACAACGAACTGGCAATGAATATTGGACCATTGATGCTTCACAGAGTCCAAAGAGAACAGAAATGCTGTCTCCAAACTTGTTTTAAATTACAAGGACAGCAAGTGGAACACATTCTAAGATTTGTTGAAGTGCCTATGGTTCCAGACTTTTCAGACATCCTGCATAAGTATGAAAGAAGAAAACTCAGTATCGGGGAAAAGTGAAACAAGAAAAATCATGCTACTGTCTAATAATAAGTGTTCAATTGTAATAGGATGTAAATATGATTATTAGTACAAAGTGAAGAAACCTCTTTCACAGTGTAGGGCCCTTTAATCAATTAATCTTATTTAAAAAAGTTCAAGAATGACAAGGTTGAATCAAATTAGAATTGATTACATGGATAAATAAAAAACTAGAAAAAGACTATGATAATGATGAACACACTTTTTTAGAAAATTAAAGTTTTGAGATGGCTTGACTGGGTAATGAAAAAACTTAATGATAAATGTACCCGAGGATGACAAAATCTTGTTGAAACATCATACATTTATAATAACAAGTTTTTAATTACCCAGTAAAGCCGTCTCAAAACTTTTATTTTAGAAAAAGACTATATTTACTACCCTGATAAGAATGATGGTAAATGCAGAGCTGATGCAAGGAGGGGGCATGGGGGGCAGCTGCCCCGGGGCCTATTGAGGAGCCCGGCAGTAGGATATTCTAAAGCTCACTAGAAATGCATACTACTTAATGAGCTAAAATGGCTACTGCTTTTTCATGGATTCATGAATAAATTTGTCGCCTAAATTTCTTTTATGACAAATCAGCAAAATAAATAGAATGAAAGGGGGGGGGGTCCAATGATATTACTCGCCCCAGGGTCTGGGCTGGCTCTTGACATCCGTGGGTAGACGTGTTACCAAAACTAGTCTAGCTGATATATACACACATCCCAATGAAAGAATAGACCATTCCAAGCTTTAATTTGTTGTTAAACAAGTGTTTAAACAACTCTACTTATTCAATTAATAAAGCTTTATGTTTCATTGTGCCAAATATTGTTATTTTCGTCCTTTTATTTATCTCCATGCTATAGCACGATGAACTAAAATTGAGAATTTATTAGTACAATAAGACCAAATTGTGGTGTTTATTATTCTGGCATATCTAGTAAAGAAATCAAAGTTCAGTAGCTTATAGAAGAGAACAACTGATGGGATCATACAATCTGTTCTCAATTTTAAAAAGTCTGTGATTGGCGAAGACAACATGAATCTTTTACATTAATAGCATATGTATTAACTACTGCATCAGACAATACATGTTTACAACAAATGTTATGTAATGTCAGTACAATCCTGCTTTTAAACACTGTTATTCAGGACACTAGGAATTGTTACTGGCCTTGATGGCTATAGCAAGCATGAAAATGTTTGTTCCATATAATACGAAATATCTTTAACAAATTTTCCAAATTAAAAAAAAAAGTATTCCACGTGAAACATTTTGAATGTTTTCTTTTATACTTTCAGAAATAATATAAAAAAGAAAAAAGTTTTGACCTACTATACAGTGAAATTAAAGTAAGTAACAGAACAGCTGTAACTGTGAATGTAATTTTTTTTTGAAAGTTCCGATTGGTTTAAGCCTACCTACTAGCAAAAGGGGATACGCACAGAAATAGCAAAGATACAAATTGAACGCATTGATATGCTTACATAGATGTTAAGTATGAATAAAAAAAGCAATGGCATATTAATACTTAATTTTCTTATGACATCAGATACCAAATTAATTTTCTCTGATGTTATGGATTTCTTCTTCGGTGCAAAAAAAAAAAATCACACATAAAACTAACATTTCATATTCCAGCATTAATTTTAACAATAATTAAGATTTTATTGAGGCAGAAGGAACACACTTCAGGAATTATACAATCTGTATTTGTTCACTGGTTCATTCCAATAATGTACTTTTCTGTGGTGTAAAGTATAGTGTTAAAGTTTTGTCAATAAAAAAATGAAGTTTAACTCGGTTCTTTCTCCAACAGGCACTAAAAAGTGTTTTTTAATTTAGTAACAAACCAGTGAACTAGTTGGCTTCAACTGCTTAGCTTTTAAATGTTCTTTGGTACTTGAAGTACTTACTCAGTTCTCACAACAATCCAAACATTGCGGATTTGATTTTTCCATTTGGTTATTATTGCTTTCTATGAGTGTCTCTTTTTCTTTTGTTTTACGAGATAATGAGTGACATTATGACCTTTACACCAACCTTCTCTTCCAGTTACTGGACTCCTCAGATAAACTGGTATTTCGCCCACTTATCAAACAAGAAGTGGTTGATGTCAATGCTAACCAGTTGAACAATTGTTTAAAATAGCTTTCAAGTTCTTCAAATATATCATTTTGATTTGGTTTTAACTTATTTTTATTGTTAGAATGTGTTTTAAAATGTTAATAAACATTCATAATGATCTTTACTGGTAAATGAATTTCGTCAATACGAATGAAAAAAATTGTGGAAATCACACGAGTTATACAACGCTTACTGTCAACATGTACGAAACAGATGTATTAGTCAAACTGAATAATTATTATATTATGTTGTTAGTGTCCAGGCAATTTCTCTTATAATTACATGCCTTGTGTCATGTTGTTCAAAGATTAAAAGACTGGAATTTTGGAAACGAACTAAAATGCACTGATCCTTCACACCTTACAGCATGAATAATACTGTAATTACAAGGACATTAAAAGACTGTAGAGGTCAAATCCATGACTACTAAAAAAATCACCATGTACAATAGCCCAGTTTAAAAAAAATCAAACAGAGTCAATATATTTCCAATACTGCAGTGTAACATGAAGTTGGACAAGAAAGGTGTCAGTAGAGGTGCACTTTATAAATTCTTTTCCACACGATCTTGGCATGGGTTTTCTAATCTCACGACTGAGGGAAAGAAACTGAGCTTAGTCAAGCTTTTTGTTAGTTCTCTAGCTCCAACAGAGTTGTGTTAGGTGCTTATATAACTGAGAGAGTTTGTTATTAAACACACATGACAGCCCCCCCCCCCCATGTAATTTAACATTTGTAAGGATACTATGTTTTGTGTAATTCACCTTCAAATCAGCTAATGAGTAAATAATTATTTCCTTAAAGCTTTATTTCTTATATAATTAATGTGTGGTGACAGTTTTTGCAGCTAGGGTATGCATGAGGGTACTTTTTCAAAACATTCTCCATCCCTGAAAAAGTGTGGGGGACATATCCCCCGTGAAAATTGCTGTAACGATTCCATAATCCACTTGGTGATCCAAATCTAGACAACATACTTTAACTACTCAGTGTTGGTTTTTATTACTTGCATACTATCTCTAATTAATAAAACTCGTTCAGATTTTCAAATTGCGAATTGGTTCATTAGAAGAAATACAGATACTGTTTTCTCAAGGCTACATACAGCTAGTCAAATATTTTTTTCCAAAAAAGAGGATGCAACGTGATAGCTCCAACGTGGCAACCTACGCTGTCATAGCCTGAGAATAAGTTTTGTTCAGTCCGGCCGGTACGAGAGGCGGCCTCGGCTCCAAGGCCGCTAGTCCTAACGCTCCTTGACGTGTTTGGCTATGATCTATCAGGTCGATAACTGTCAAGATTAGACGCTTGCTTGCAATCAAGTTGATCGAAGAATAACAGTTATATCATATCATTTACAGATACCACGCTGGTCAAAAAACTTAAAAAAACAACAACAACAAAGATATATGATGCTCTTTTAGTTCTCAACTATATTTCTCATCTAGCTACATTCGCAACAAAGTACGACTATCTTGTCTTTGTGGTACAAAAAAGTAGGTTTGTGGGCCAAGGCTCTCGGTTCTTTCTGTATTACCGTATTTCAAAGATAAAGGGCCAATGGCAATTTAAAAGACTCGCTAACATAATGTACGAATCACACCTTCAGAGGGCGCAAACACTCAACAGAATTTATTCATTACTTGAATATTGAGAGAACAGAAAGAATATTCAACAATTTACACTGTATCTTCGTTCGAAAGGTTTATTTAACTTTCTTTTTAGAACTTCCATCAATGTGCATTGTTTAACGTTTAAATTAAATCTAAAATAGACATCATGATTCTACGAAACGTCATAAGGTTAATCTTATAAACAGCGTTTGGTTAAAACCACTTTAGTTGTCCAAGGCAATTGTAGTATCAATTACTTCAAAATATTTTAATTTATCGTTAGAAAAACTTTGCTTTTTATAAAACATTGAAATGATGCATTATGGTACTCAACTTCATTGCTAAGCAAGCATGTATAGCTTTTATTATAAATCGTGAGATAAGCATTAATTGTATAAGGAGAGCTTTATAAACCTGTTTGTTTGTTTGTTTTGAATTTCGCGCAAAGCTGCACGAGGGCTATCTACACTAGCCGTCCCTAATATAGCAGTGTAAGACTAGAGGGAAGGCAGCTAGTCATCACCACCCACCGCCAACTCTTGGGCTACTCTTTTACCAATGAATATGGGATTGACCGTCACGTTATAACGCCCCCACGGCTGAAAGGGCGAGCATGTTTGGTTGGATGGGGATTCGCACCCTTGACCCGCATATTGCGATTCGAGCTCCCTAACCACCTGGCCATGCCGGGCCATAAACCTTCTTCAAGTAACACGTAATAATTCTCTTTAAAACACCGAAGAAAAAAGTAAAAAAACAAAACAAACTATAAATACATAGTATAGTAAAGGGTAAGAAAGAAATGGATGCAGATTACCAATACGTGTTTTAGCCAGTGTTTTCCAACCTTTGTTTCACGTACCCCTGGGGGTATAAGAGAACTTTTGAAAAACATTAAAAAGAAAATAAACTTCATGCTTCAAAATTGGAGGGCGCAAGTCCGGATGAGTTATCAACGTCTTCCATACCAGAAATCAATTTCTGTGTATTGCTGACTAGTCCTAGAAATACTTCTTTTGATCTACATTTTATCAATATACACCAGACTTAGTTTTTATAATAAGTCATATTTATCAGGGGTACGCCACTGGATCAAAGGTTTGATTGGAGGTACACAGAATTAAGAATAAAGATATTGGGACTGATGTATTAGTTAATCGAATATAAAGAGTGCTTATATTTATGAGTTGCGCAAAATTAAGAAGGCTACTGTCACTTGTGTTTTAAACAGATTCATATCTCCACCACGGGGGAAAAAAACAACAAAAAACAACAACTTGTGAACTGAGCCCATAGGAAGAGGGTAAGAGGACGCACACCCGGGCAACGAACGTGGCCACACCAGGTGAAAGACCTGGGGTGCGCAAAGTTCGTTCCTTAACACTGACCTGCCAGTATCTCATGCAGGGTCAGGATAAAGGACGCACTATTCTATAGCTCTATTATAATGTAACAATTCTAGTTGGAGATTTAATTATCACCGTTGCTGCCAAAGAACAAAATTACCGTGCAGATGTTTTGTGATCCTACTAAAAAAATGGAAATTGTACTGATATTTCACTTCCGCTTCTTTATAAATATTTCACATTAACGATGACGAAATTATTCAACTTCCACACAAAGGACCCCCCCCCCCCATGGTGTACAGTACACGGATAGCCCATTGTGTAGCTTTGTGCTTACATTACATACATACAAACAAACCCCAAAATGGACCATCCAAATATTATCCGACCTTTTATATTTGGATTGAAGTTTGTAGTATTGCTGAAATTTTTATCGTCTGTTAATCTTGAACATCACCATTTGAAAACACAAACATTCGAGTTTGAAGACGGCTTGAATGGTTAATGAAGAAAACTTTACTACAAATTTAGCACACCGACAAATGTACAACGTTTCGACAAGATTTTGTCATCACCGGGTACGACAAAGCTTTGTCGAAACGTTGTACACTGGTTACTATGTTAAAAGTTGTAATAAAGTTTTCTTCCTTACCCAATTAAGCAGTTTGCAAACTTCATTGCCTCAAAGTGGGTTTTTCTTCATCAAATATAAGTATGAAACATTCGAGGATGGCACCTTACAGCGGTTCTGTTTTCAACGACTTACCAGCAATGTACGACTTGATATATATATGCTAAACCAACCATCCTCTTCACAGCATTTGTAGATAATGTATCGTACAAAATCGTGGGAAAAACTTGAAGAAAAACGTTATGTATATCTAATTTCTAACGAGAAGTACAAATGACATAACAGTCAGACGGCCCACTATATGCAAGAACCAGTTATTTTGCATTCTCGATCTACCAAATCATCAAGAGCGACAAGTCTTCGGATTTACAACGCTAAAATCAGGGGTTCGATTCCCATCGGAGGACACTGCAGATAGCCCGATGTGGCTTTGCTATAACAAAACACACACATTCATGTCCGCTCCCTAGTGGTACAGCGGTATGTCTGCGGACTCACACCCCAAGAAACCGAGTTTCGATACGCGTGGTTGGCAGAGCACAGATAGCCCATCGTGTAGCTTTGTGCTTAATTCCAAACAATCAGTTAAACCGAATCACCAGTAATAAACTTTTGTTTAATTAAATAGAAACTCGGCATGGCCTGATTCAAATCTCGTCACCGAAGATGCTCGCCCTTTCGGCCATAGGGGCGTTATAATGTCATGGTCAATTACAGTTTTCGTTCGTAAAAAAAAAGAAAAGAAAAAAGGAGTAGCCCAAGGGTTGGCGTTGGGTGATGTTGACTAGCTGCCTTCCCAATAGTTTATAACTTCAAAATTGGCAGATAGCCCTCTAGTAGTTTTGCGTGAAATTAAACAAACAAACAAAAATTAAATATATATATACACACACACAAAACCCTCAAATTTGGTTTAAATCTCGACAACAAACTGAAACTTTGTAAACTATCGACCCAGATCGGAACTCCCAAATGGTCAAATTATATATATATATAATCAATTTTTGACGTCATACACTAAAACGCAATACATTTTAACACTGGTCGTCGGTTTTTATACATACAAACCTTTGAAAAACGTAGCTAATCACAGAAACAGTAATTAAAAATGGACAGCTGATCAAACGATTACTCGAGAATGTGACGTAACACAGAGCTGATAAGTATATAATTTTACAAACCCGTGAAATGAACGTGGATGTGTCTAAAATTAATTCTATACTCATTTTACAAACCCGTGAAATGAACGTGGATGTGTCTAAAATTAATTCTATACTCATTTTACAAACCCGTGAAATGAACGTGGATGTGTTTAAAATTAATTCTATACTCATTTTACAAACCCATGAAATGAACGTGGATGTGTCTAAAATTAATTCTATACTCATTTTACAAACCCGTAAAATGAACGTGGATGTGTGTTTTGTTTCATCCGTCATTCCCACCACATTATGAATCGTCATGGCCACTAAAGAAGTTAAAATAATATTTATCATCATTATTATTATTTAAATATATCTACGACGCTAGAATCGGGGTTTCGATACCGGTGGTGGCCAGAGCACAAATAGCCCATTGTGTAGCTTTGTGCTTAATTACAAATAAACAATTATTTAAATAATAGTATTAAAATATTAAAACAATATCAGAACCATACGCAGAATGTTTGAAAAAGTGGGGGGTTCTAATTTGTAGAGATAAAAAAACAACACATATTGTGTGAAGCACAATCAGTATGCTAATGCTACGATGGTTTGGGTGCATGCGACTATTTCAAGCCAAAAAATGCTAATCCTTCTTCAGAAAACGTTAAATATCATAACCAGCTGAGATATAACTAAACAAGCATATTGTTTTTGCATCACAAAAATAGGGGGTTTGACCCCCCACCTCCACGCGTACGTGCGCGAATATAGTCGTGTTGTGTGATAAGTAGGATCAGGTACAACTTTGATCTTTTCCTCCCCGATGACGTAGACGCTAACATACTATGCTGCCATGCGGACGATTGTATGTAAGGAAATACACAAGGACATTGTGTAAGTATCACGAACTACGCCACGAACCTTATTAGAAATGTCCACGAACTGTCACTATACTGTATATATTCGGTTATAAATGTTTTTGTTGTTTGCTCCAAAACATCCGTATAAATCACGAACTACGACACGAACCTTATCAGAAATGTCCACGAACTCATTATACTATACATATTCGGTTAAAATGTTTTTGTTGTTTGCTCCAAATCATCCGTATAAATCATGAACTATGACACGAACCTTATCAGAAATGTCCACGAACTGTCACTATACTATATATATTCGGTTAAAATGTTTCTCATTTTCGCTTTAAAACGTCCGTACAAATCAAAAGCAGTTCAATTTCAACTTAAAAGTTCAATTAGGTGTTAAATAGCATTAAGCAGCCTTTGGAAGCTAGAGCAGATTAGAAACAAGTGCTTAACCTGTCGTTATTACGCATAATAAGTATATTATGGTCAGTTAAGATATTTTTTTGTATTTAAAGTTTATTTAAGAGAATAGTTTAATAACACTGAATATGTCTATCTGGTAACACTGGGTGGTTGTTAAATTATTAAAAAAACTTTACTGGTCGACTAAGTTAGTACCAGGACATCGAGGTCGTGTCCTCGGTTTTTTTTTTTGGTTTGTTTCACTCATTCACTCGCTATCTCTTTCTGACACACACACACACACACACACAGTTAAAAGTTATAGCTTTAAACCCAAGATTGACATTTGAAACCTGACATTACTGTGTCACATGCAATCGAATGTTGTTTGTTTGTACAGGAAGAAAGCAGGTTACTCTACAACGACTTCTTTTTTTATCGAAACTTTCAATGATCCTTTCTGTTATCCTAATAAAATGATATGGTTTATGCCAAAGTTTCTTAAGTCCATTTTTGTTGTTGTTTTGTTGGCCCTCGTGTAGCTTTGCGCGAAATTCAAACAAAACCATAAAGCTTAGAGTGAGTGGGTACCTTTCTTTATCCCTCGCGAAGAGACTTTAAAAGCCACAGAACAGTCTAATACAACAGAAGTCACTATTCCTTTTGACGCACCACGCTTTTAACTGTCTTACTAAATAATTACCCGTGACTTTTGATGTATTAACTCGATATTCAAATCTATCTTTGTAATGTACTAAAAACGCTCTTTGAGTTGCCACAAACGCGAGCGAAATTTAAAAGTCAATTGGTACAGTCTACACCAGGGATTCTCAACTTTTCCTCCATCATTAGCCCCCTCGGCTTGATGTATTTCTCCATTTACCCCCTTACTTCCACACAAAAAATTCATAGCCATCATAAAGGGACAGAAAAACAAGAAGGTCAGAAAAAAAATATTATTCAGGTTTTAAACAAAAATAGCAATATACATCCGTAAAATATACATATACAATATACATTCGTATCACCAAAAATAAAAATGAAATTTAATTGAATTATTATTCAATCATCATGTACATCAATTATTTACCCCCCTGCCATGTAATTTTTTACCCCCAAGGGGTAAATTTATCCCTGGTTGAGAATCACTGGTTTCATGGAGACCTCACAAGAACATCAATGGAAACGCGGTTTGGGAATGACTTTTGTGACTTTACCTCAATCGAAAAATGACTTTTGTGACTTTACCTCAATCGAATAAAATGTGAATAGACTGAAATTTTCTTTTAACGTTAAAGAACAATACACTTGTGTATTTGCCTCTTTATTGTATCCAAACGGAATAAAGATAACATGCTTTTGAATAAGCGAAACATCACACAGGAAACAATGACCTCCCTGTATTTAGAAAAGTTAATTCCGACAATCATCCTGTCATTGACATGCGCGTCCTCCTTTTTAAACATGCTCCTCGAAATAAAACTTCCGGAGAAACAAAACAGTGTAGGATAATATTTTAAACTAGGAATTTTATATAATCGGGGATTAAATGAAAAATTCTCTTAAACCCAACTTCTTATTACTGACGTGTTAATATAATTATTTATGTACACATCTTTACTATCTGTAGTTGCTATTTATTACTCTCTTATATAAATAATTTACTTGCCTATTACACACACACACACACACATACATAGATAGATATATCTTCAAGTTTATAGAACGTGATGATGATTAGTTTACGTGATATTATATCGTTATTTACGTCAATGAGTGTTTTTTTAATTTTGTTGATTTTTGCCCTGTAGTTGTTTTACAAAACAATCATTGCCTGAGGAAGTCAACAGTCTGAAATGTCGCTCGAAATTAAATACAAACAACTAAGACATTGTTTCACTACCTTTTCGATTGCATGTATGCGTGAATTTCATTATAACATCGTGTGGACATACAAATTATATCTAATGTCAATCTTTTTGTGTTCGCACTGTACCAAAGGCACAAACAGTAGGAATTACACGTGTACTCCAAATGAAGCACTGTCAGCAACTCATAATATATCACGCACAATGACAAGAATGAAACAAGGCTCAGACACCATTGTTTTTGAGTCACGTTGTAATTTTTGTTACGCAGGGATGTTATGGCCTAAAACACATAAAAACTAGGTTGCTGCCGTAGTGGCCTATATAGAATAAAGTACTCACAACCTATTTAGATTGGGCTTAACCATAATTCCGTTCTAAAAAAGTTGTGATCTTTGTAAGGTTTCATATCGATCAGTCAGTCAGTCTACGCGTACTTGTCCACAATCTTGATAATTACAACAAGGCGCGGGCGGGCCAGTTATATACAGAGCAGCGTGCTCCACCACACGGGGTCAAGAACCGCACGGAGAGCATCAACCAGCACAGCTCAGTCCATAAAAAGATCAGAAATTGAGGCAAGTTTGTCTACCGGGTTGAGGGACCCCATTTAACAGAAATACTACTCGAACAATGCTGTTGATTTCAATGTTCTCTTTCTTACGTGTTTAATCATTGCAACAAAATTCATCGCAACAATGGGATTTCTTTTAAATTAATTACTAAATAATTGTTCTTGAAGCTAAACGAGAGAAAAAAAAAAAAAACTGTTCGCAGTAAGCACATAAAATCGTGGCCGATAAGCTATCATCACCTCCAAACATTGGGTTTCTTCCGATAAAAAATGTACACAGTTATACTCTCATTTCATCATTTCGTAACCAGAACTGTAAATTCTAAAATAACTTGTGAAACAAGCTTAATACACATAAGTAAATTATCATTTATAGAAGAACACCCGCCGACACTATCATGTGATACTCGCTAAGACATCTCGAAAATAAAGATGAAATCTTTCTTTGCTGCGATAAATCGCACGACCAGTTTAGCTTGCTAAGTTTAAGTAAGCACTATAGCAGTGTCATTTTATTTTGAAGCTCCGACACAAACAATGTTTGTGTTAAAATGCTTACAAACACGGTGTAAAAAATCCACAACCAACTACTTAATTACACAGACTAGCGACTTTAAAATTCATTAAAGTTGGTTTGGTTTTCATAACGGATCTTCCATAATTCAACTACGTAGAATTCGAAAATAATATTAATTTTTTTTTCTATCACGTAAGGATTTTTTACAAATCTGGAAGAAAAAAAAATTCTTACTTCGATCAAATTATTATTTCGTTTATCACAATGAACTTTTTTTATTATTATTGTGTTTGTTAACAATAATACAAATAAACTGAAGAAAAGGGAAGAACATTGGTGTCAAACGAATATGCATCCTCATTCATCCCGACTTTTTTTTATGAAATCTACGTCTTTTAGTCTCAAAACTACGTGTTGTGGTCTTTCTTTCATGCATTGCGTTATGACGTTTTGGGAAAAATCTCTACGTGATGGAGAAAAATAGATATCATTTTCGGATTCAACGTACATGAATCACTGTAGAACGTGTGTAATTTCTCATTGTCTTAGAGGCACAATTACATCACGAATGAGTTCGGACATTGACAAAAACATTACCACTTACACAAACACAAGATTTATCAGGCCATTACTGGAGATGCTATTGACCAGAAGTGACAGTTATGCGTTGTGTGAAAAGTTTAATCTCTGTTACTAAACTGTACAGGAAGAGCAACGTTCTCTTGTCTGTAATTTGAATCAAATTAATTAAGATCACGTAACAAAGCTCACACGACTTTGGGAAATGTCAAGTCAAACGTTATAGTTTTTCACCGAACACAATGCTCCAGCTGTGAAAATTTGCTTTACATTCTTTCAAAGTAACGTGTTTGAGGCTGTTCGGGTTTCAACGAGATCCATATCACTTGTGATTTTTTTCTCTCTTTAATTTGAATTCCACAGTTTAATGCGAAATGAATCATGCCAGCTGGTCATAGTATGGGTTTCGCTTTACGTGAACGTGATATTGCAAACTACTTAACCGAAGGGTGAAAAACCCACCAACGAACTAGAAGAACTGGTTGAAATGATGGATATCATCAAATTATTCTTAGCAACTATGAGACAGGACTTAGCAATGAAGATTCTAATAGAGAGTGGGTGTATGAGTAAGTTACACAGAGTCAAATGCCAGTGTTATATTTCATCTTTACAAAGTGATAAAGATGCAGTCATAAGTGTATTTATAATTTGGGTTGTGTCTATATAACAGGTCCTAATCCAGGTTAATCCGCAGACGTGTGCAACAGGAAATCTGCATCAGTACGAAAAAAAGAAAGAAAAAAGTCAGGCTATTTCCCTTATTCAATACGACTACATGTGTCTTATATGAATATACAGCTAGAACGTGTTCCTTGTGTTTTTCTTATAGCCAAACCACATCGGGCTATCTGCTGTGTACACCGAGGGGAATCGAACCCCTGATTTTAGATGTCTAAATCCGAAGACTTACAGCTGTCCCTGCGGGAGACGCGTTCCGTCTCAAAGAGTTTATCTTATTTTGTTTTTACAGTTTGTTTGTTTTGAATTTCACGCAAAGCTACACGAGGGCTATCTGCGCTAGCCGTCCCTAATTTAGCAGTGTAAGACTAGAGGGAAGGCAGTTAGTCATCTCCACACACCGCCAACTCTTGTACCAACAAATAGTGAGATTGACCGTCAATTGACATTATAACACCCCCCCTGTCACTCTCATAACGTACCCACAGTTTAAAGTACGGGTAACATTTTATTGTAGCACACAGATTCGAATTGGCTCGTCAGCTCCGAAACACAGTCCATCAGCACCCTACCATCCACTAACGACGCTACGGGATCGACTGTTACTCTTATAACGTACCCACAGTTTAAAGTACGGGTAACATTTTATAGTAGCACACAGATTCGAAATGGCTCGTCAGCTCCGAAACACAGTCCATCAGCACCCTACCATCCACTAACGACGCTACGGGATCGACTGTCACTCTTGTAACGTACCCACAGTTTAAAGTACAGGTAACATTTTATAGTAGCACACAGATTCGAATTGGCTCGTCAGCTCCGAAACAGAGCTCCACAGCAAGGCAAACCCGCGCCCAAGTGGCCTTATAAGAATCTCAGAACACGACGCCTTTGCTACATACAGGTAATGATAAATGTGTAATTCACATAATAGGGCATAATAAATGAAAATCGTAATAAACTTTTATGTTTTGATGTTATAACTTGCGGTATTTGATATTTTCATTCTGAACGGCACTTTATGCGACATATGGATTAAACGGTTAGATCTGAGACCACTAGGTTCAAACATAACCACCCTTAATTTGGAACTAGTGGCTATTCCCATATGAATATCGGGACTGACTCTCATTTATGAAGCCCCCATAACTATAGCGTGGAACGCGTTCAGTCACATACTCTGACTCGAGCCTTGGGCTTTCTGACCCGCAGCCCGGAACGCTAAACCAGGGGCCATGTTCGGCTTTTCTGACTTTTCGTCAAAACATAATCACAGTAATAGGCATTCAGTGAACAGAAACTGAGTGACACGAATGATGATGGTTATATTACAATGTTTTTAGAAGCTTGTGTTGATGAAAGTCTACAGAATTACACGTTAGACAAAAAACAAATAAACATCCAGCATCAAGCACAATTAGTTATTCTTACATCCAAAAACGATAATTAATTAATTAATTCTATAATGAAAATATATATCACACGCTCGCATATCAGGAATGAAACAAGAATTGCGACTTAACTAAAGAGTTAGTCAGATATGAGAAGTGGATGAAATTCTACCGGTTCTCACCGGTACTGAGCACCGGAACTTATCTTTTAAGGCGGTACTAGTACCGGGACTTATTTGAGTTGCTTTGTCGTAAATCTATGTTTACACGTAGATTTTTTTTTTTCAAAAACAGGTCCACTTCACCCACTTGAATATCTCTACTTTTTTTTTTTTTGAGAATTTCACCCCTGGATACGAGACAAAAACAGAGAAACGTTAATGTATAAAAACAACAACATCATACTCGGTTTTTCCACAGACTCTTTTCGGGACAGAACAAGGTATTTGGTTTGCCATAATTTCCGTAACAACTGTTACTATACAAACCACGTGCGTTTGATACGTTAACTTCTTAGTCTAAACTACAATTACTCAACGTTACTGAAGAATAACAGATTGCATTAATTCTACCCATAAGCTAGACACTGGCACTTAATCAATATGGATGAAGCCAGATAGAATACAACATGAATCATTTTAAGTAAACCTGTCGAAAACTGTAATAGACAGTATACAAAAAATTCATTATTATATTAGTTGTGTTTAGGTTTTATATACAAACCTGAGTGTAACACCAACTCTCGGCCACAGGGGTGCTAGCTTCATTATTTGGAGGTGGGGAAGGGACAACTGACACGGCCATTCTAACTACACTATATACACGTTAAGGGGCGGTGGGTATTAGATTCCTCCTAAAAAGAAAAAAAAACGGAAAAAAAATGAAAACACGTGTCAAGATATAAGCAAACATATAGTAAGGTTTATTTCTAGGACTTAAGTAACACTGTGGAATGTAACAAACGAAATTACTGATGTAACAGTACGGATATGTATACATATTCTAAACAGTGCGAAGCGGAATGTAACATAAACAGACTTACTGGTGCAACAGTACGGATATGTATACGTATTCTAAACAATGCGAAGCGGAATGTAACATAAACAAACTTACTGGTGCAACAGTACGAATATGTACACGTATTCTAAACAATGCGAAGCGGAATGTAACATAAACAAACTTACTGGTGCAACAGTACGAATATGTACACGTATTCTAAACAATGCGAAGCGGAATGTAACATAAACAAACTTACTGGTGTAACAGTACGGGTATGTATACATATTCTGAACAGTGCGAAGCGGAATGTAACATAAACAGACTTACTGGTGCAACAGTACGGATATGTATATATTCTCTACACAATGTGAAACCACATTAAAGCGAAACTTAGGCTGCTAATTAATTTAACCAGTATTAATTAATATGTATATATACACACATAGAATAGTTAAGGAATACTTCCACGGTGTTCATGGTTTTCCACTATCACCAAACAATCATATGCAAATAAATTATGGTTTCTACATGTCCTCCTTCCAGCATACGTCAACAGTCCTTTTAACTACAGTCATATGTATGTGTACTTATACACACAGACACAAAGCTAACACCATGAGCGCCACCCCACACATGTCTATTCCTGAACAACATAATGTGCTTTATCATGACCTTAACTTTAGGATTCTTAGCTAAGACTAACCTAAACAGGATCCGACAGTGCCAATTATGGTTTCAAAATAAGGAGGTTCACACGTTTCAAGTTACTTAATGAAAAGTTAAGAAAATCCATTATCACTGGTCCCATTAGTACAGATACAACAACCGTGATTTATAATTTACCAGAACAAGAAACAAAAACAACACAATCTTTCCTTAAATTTTTATTAAAACATTATCGTCATACTTTTTTTTTGTGTGTCTGATCACTACTTTGTCAACTACTTATATAAACTTTAGAGTCCATAATAATTACAGACGCCAAAACAATACCTAATACCGATTTTGTTACTCAGTTCTTTACGAGCTTCGTAAGCGATTAACTATGACGACCTACCATCGAAAACGCTTATACACAATGACTTATGCAGCTATTTTGTTTTGTTTTTTTATAGCAAAGCCAGATTGGGCTACCTGCCGTGTCCACTGCGGGGAATCGAACCCCGGATTGAAGCGTTGTAACTCCGTAAACTTGCAGCTGTTACGTATTAATACAAAGGTAGCTGATTAAGAATCCATGTTTCTTTTTAATTTCGATGTTGCAAATAAAGAAACGAGATTACTTTCTCGCGAAAAAAAAAAGCGTAAAAATATTTGTTCTACACCAAATATGTATTTGAAATAGCCGGGCAAGATGTACCCGAATCTGAATGGAACTTGCTTAGATTTGAAAGTACTTTAAATAAACGTTTGTTCGTATCCTACACTTGTCATACAGTTATTAAACTATTGTGCGCTACATGTTATTCGTTCCTTTTATGTGATGGCCAGGTGGTTAGGGGGCGCTCGACTCGTAATCTGAGGGTCGCGGGTTCGAATCCCCGTCCCACCAAACATGCTCGCCCTTTCAGCCGTGGGGGGTGTTATAATGTGACGGTCAATCCCACTATTCATTGGTAAAAGAGTAGCCCAAGAATTGGCTGTGGGTAGTGATGACTAGCTGCCTCCGCTCTAGTCTTACATTGCTAAATTAGGGACGTCTAGCGCAGATAGCCCTCGTGTAGCTTTGCGTGAAATTCAAACCAAATCATTCTTCATCTAAATGAGCCTCACGGTGGCTCAGCGACAAGTCTGTAGATTTTAACACTATAAATCGGGTTTCTATACCTACGGTGAGAAAAGCACAGATGGCCCTCGTGTAGCTTTGTGCGAAATTCAAAACAAACAAACAATCCTTTTGTGCGCACGCTAAGTGTGTAGTAACAATAACATACGGGTACTGCATGGTTAAGTTTTCCAAGAACTTAATCCAATTCTGCAAATGTTTCATTATACAGCAAATAAATATGTAACTAGAGCGTAAGGTTACATTGACAGCAACACAAAGTACGACACGAGAAAATTGGTCAACTGTAAAACATTTTATAACCTTGTGAAAATAATCAATTTACAAGTAATTTAAGTACTTACAAGTGTTTTAATTGATATATAACATATAATATCTTTAAAAAAATTTTCAGCAACATTGGAAACTGGTACCATTCCAGGTGTCGCTACAATATGTAATATTGTAATAAGACATGTAATACCAGAATTAAATGGTAAGTTTTGTAACTAGTAGTCCTTGTACTTTCCAAAAAAGTTAATGATGTTGGAATGATACATCTGATTTAAACTTTTTATTTATTTATTTATTTATTTCAGTCTGAAAAAAATAAAATAAAATAGGGGGCGTTATCAAAAATAAATTTCTATAATCTTTCAAATTAAGTGTTAGTACCTGTTCATTTCTTCCCATACTTAATACAGGTTGTCTCTTTAATACTTGGATGTCATTTATGCTTATAAATACGTTAATGGAGGTACATAATACGCGAAAAGAGTTTCACTTCAGAGCTGCACGTAAAATTTGTTTCTTTCATTTATCTCAGCTAAACGGAGATAAGTGTTTATATGTTCGTTGTTTGTATTTTGTATTTATCGCAAAGCTTCTACCACCGTCCCTAATTTTGAACTACTGACAACCCGAAGAACCCTTCCACCCACGCTAGGAGATTCATGCGCCCACGAATGAGGGATATTTTGAGGAATTCGAACCCTGCTCGTCAGCTCCGAACTCCAGACCTCTACTACAGGGCCTATCGATAGTGGTATGCAATGAGTTGATGTGGTCCAACCCTGTGGTGATGTCTCTGAGGTCATTCGAGGTCATGTCCTTCGAAACTTTTACTAATATGCATCATACACCAAAAATGTCATTTGCAAAGATGTAGACAATAACAAATGAAATATTTTAATCCAAAAACCGGAAAGCGTTCAGGAAATTTTTCAGCACAGCATTAGGGGTGGATTTCTTTTATCTACTCATATGTCATTGTCCTCCGGTCACACTTCTATCTATCCATCCCCCAAAACGTCGCACCCACGGGTTCAAGCTGCTGTCGAAGGTGGTTCACCACGGAGCTTACAGGTAAATAATCAGCTCCGGTGAAAATTGGTTCCCCCCCCGTAAAGCAAGGGTGGTGACTATTATACTTAAACGTTTCTTATACCCTTTAATTTTACGTTTTCACAATCTCCATTGTTTCGTTTCACCCATAGCACAGCAGGTTGTTGTGCCATTTATTTCGAAATAGTATGCTGAATGAGAATAGACAACAACAACAGCACCACCAAGATAACTGGATGGAACTCCTACTATTATATATACTTGTTTTGTGCGTCTTTGGGATAATTTTACAGAGGCTTCGAAACTAAATTTGTTGTTCGTTCTATTCAACAGTTAATTTACTTGGACTTCTTTTAACAAGGTGACATATATATATATATTCTATGAAGGGCAACCCCCAAACTCTCAATTCCACACGCATACCGCGCACGATTATTCTACCCAATCACGTCGCAAGATAAAAACAGCAAGAGGTAATGAACGAGGCCATGGCAGGTGAAAGCACGAGAGCAGTCGCTTTTGACGGGGTCAACTTCCTCCAATCATGCGTTCCCGTCGTACATAGCTACACAATTTAGACCGATGAGGATTTTCTATACTCACCCAAAATAATATATTTGGAAATCTATAGCGTAATACGGCGCTATCAAGAATTTAATATTAACCGAGCAAGTATAGGACTAACGCAACCTGGGCATGAACTCTAACTACTAACTAACTCGACGCATTTGTATTACTTTGTCAGTGTATTTATATTATTTAATAAAAGCAATGAAATCCGTATCTAAACTGTGGATTCAACGATCTCCCCCACATAAATAAGTAAAGCTACCCTCCTAATAAAAGAAAGAGCTACAGCAACGGAGGGAAGAAGAAGAAGAAAAGATTATACCTTAGATTTCCTTTGCTATTATCACATATAAATATAGCTACAGTATTACTTTTGAAACAGGGTGGTTTGCTTTTGGAATGAGCTGCCTTCAAGGGTGGTGGAGGCAGAAAAGTGTGTTTGTTTGGAATTATGCACAAAGCTACACAATGGGCTATCTGTGCTCTGCCCACCACGAGTATCGAAACTCGTGGTTCTAGCGTTGTAAGTCCGCAGACATGCCGCTATGCCATTGGGGGGCTGGCAGAAAAGTTAACCGAGTTAAAAAAAAAATTG
>NW_013666838.1:104214-119850 GCF_000517525.1 Limulus polyphemus | reverse complement strand
AAGCAAGCAAGCAAATAAACAAAAGATAAAACAAAACTGTACTTCAATAAAATATAAATAATTCGACTTTTCACGAGAATCAAGGCTGAAACAATAAGATTCGTTCTTTCAAATCATCCCTCAGCCACGTGAATCCATCCATTCAATGTTTAAATGAACATAATTTTTACTACTGTACTTGAAATAGTCATTAAATCCCATCTTGCGTTTTCAAAATTTCACTCACCTAAACTTTTCACACTAGAAATTCAACTTCGAAATAAAGTATTCTTGGAAAGAAGTTAAACAAAACAAAAACGAACTCCAGCTAACGCATACGGATAAAACAGGTGGTCAGGTACGATAGGTCAAAGTGTTTCTCGAAGACTCCACAGTCAGAGCAACCTCTCGAAGCATGACTAGGACTGGCAGTGACAGCGAACAAAGGAGCAGACGACATGTTGTTAACTTTAAACGACCACCAGGGGGCGCAAGGTTGAACGTTCGGCCAGTCATTGCTCTCTGCATGGGATGAAATGTGTGTAGGTCCTTACCCCTCCCCCAAATCCAATCCAATCACCGGGAGACTAAGTATAGGGAGGGTTGAATGAGTTTAAATAAGTTAGAAGCGCATTCAGATGACGATGGTTCATTTTCATTCGCCTCTCTAAAAACTCGTATATTCACTCGTATGTCTTTACGCCTCTAAAGTTCAAGCCATTTTTTTTTAAATACAATCTTAGCAATTTATTTGTAAAATATCAGTACAATAACAAAAATAATCAGGTTTTTATTGTGCAGCACATTCTACAACTACAGATGAACACAAAACCAATTTTAATGTGGAAAAATGACGTGTAGAAATATATATATTTTTGTTTTTATTTAACACACGAGCTCATCTGTTAACAGAAAATGAGTTTAAAAAAGAAACGTACAATTAATTTGTAACTAAGTAAAAAAAACACGGATGAAAAGCTTTAAATACGGCATAGTAAAATATCATTGAAATAAATTAAACTCAATTGATGTACTTTAAACCTAAATATTTTTGATAGAACAAATTAAACGTAATCTACATGTCATTATACTTCAGGTAAGTTTCTATTTAAAACCTTATTCTAGATATGACGTCATTCGAAAGTAATTTTAACCTCTGACTCTAATGTATTTCTTTCCAGATTAAGCTATGATACGTGTGATTTTTTTTAACTTTGACTTTATAGCAGTGTAAACATATTATCCGTGTAAACTTTGATGATTTCATAGTTCTCTGCTCTCACGTTAGAGTGGTTACATAACTTAGCAAAACGTTCAACACTGATCGCTCTCGCTACGCTCGGTATAAAACAAAGTACAAATAATATAAAACGTCTTATCAGAATGAACCAGAATTTTCAGGGGTTGATAATCCTATCTCGACAACACACACTGATGGATACAATGAGTTAACGTAACAACTTAACCATATGGTTAATGCTAATTGATAGGTTTGGCTAGTCAAGTGGAAGCAGACATACACGAATATGTGCTTAGTTTATAAAGAACAGATTAGAACGAAATTTAGAACACTTGTATCTGTACCATCACAAAACTGTTTAAAGCATGATAATATGAGACGATATCTTTATGATTTTATTATAATAACTTTTACATTCATACTCGCGCAGGAACAATATTCTGTAATCTAAAACTACGCGTTTTTAACCCACGAATCAAGTACTTACAAAATATACATCGTCAACTAGCCTAACATTTAATAAGCTGAATAATGAGCATATTCGATCATGTATATATATATATCACTAACTATAAGTGGCATATTCCCTTTGTCACTCTGTCGAGAACACTTTTACGCTCCTTTCTGGTAATGCTCAACAATATACATTGTCGCTTAGCAACATAACTATCACCTGATTGTTCTTAGGTCAACTATGGTGTTTATGTTGAATGCTTAATATTCATGTTGATTTGTTAGAAACTTTTTTTATACAACTTCATGATATAACAGCAAAATACTTTAATTCGGAAGTTTTATGACGTTGAGTTGTAGCCAAAAGCAAAGTAAAATTTACCAAGTTGTGTTTCAACTAAGCCTTACGTTACATTTACGTATTATGTCTAATGCTTAAAGTTGATTACAAATAGACCTACTATTACTAACATTATAGAGTCAGTGTTTAAAAAGTTTTAAGTGGTGAATAAATGTTAATCAATAAATATTCTTTTGGTATTTTAACACATATATTACCTACTTGGCCTTAAAACATAAAGAAAAATAAACGTTTATTACTATCAAGAATATTTTATCCTTTGTACAGTCGAAATAGTTGAAAATTTGTGTCGGAATGTCCGCACTATGTTTTCTACTTCCTGACCTAGAATACAGTAAAAAGGCTCAAGAGTGCTTTTTAAGTTTCTTTCAGACGTCATTTTGTTCACGATCACATTTAATTTTTCTGCATAGTTTTTACTAAAAAATGTGGTAATTAAAAATCACTTCGAGACTGAGGAAATTGGTGAAGAGTAAATGCATTATAGAGGTACAGACAAATTTGTTTTAGTTAAATTCTATAATTTTCGTTACTCATTCAACAATGATTTCCCTTCAATTTTGACGACTTTTATACTAGTATATCCAACAGTGGTAGGGAATAACCTGTAGTCTATAAGTCTACATTTGGTCAACTTATAGAGGGAACTCCTTACACTTTACTAAAGAATTTAACTAACAAACAAAATATTTCGCGGAAGTTGTAATTTTGTTTGTTTTCGGAAATTCGCGCAAAGCTAATCAAGGACTATTTGCACTAGCCGTCTGTAATTATTTTCGGATGTTCTTACAAAACTAGTAAAAGATTACCTGCGCTAGCCGTCCCTAATTCGTAACCGAAAAATTAGCGAGAAAGCATCTAGTCAACAGCAAGCAACGCCAACTCTAGGGCTACTCTTGTTTGACCGTATAGTGGAATTTGACTGTTACCCTTATAATGCATTCTAGAATACAAATATTAATACGATTTTTTGGGGGACGGGAGAAGTATCAGGACATGAACCCACAGAATCATAATCCGGCAGACTAACTATTAGGCCACGATCGATCCAGTTTGCATTACAGTTAATATGTACGTACTGGGTTTTTCTGAGAAACTTACATGTAAATTTAAGGGTAGATACACAGCACTGGAAAGATAAACTAATGTTTGCGTTCTTTGGTATGGTACTTCAAGTTTGTGTTTGAACTACTGGATTGAATAATTGCATTTTGGTATTAAAGCTATTTATATTCAGCTTCAGGTTTTCCCCCAATAACGAAACGTATTATGATGCAAGGAATGTTTTCTTAGTCGACGCACAATACTCCAAAACTGTGAAATACCGCACAGATAGATAAGATGCACAGTCTGTATAAATAAAACATGTCCACGTTCATCTAGTGTACAAAAATGAAGGACCTTGAATTATTCTGTAGGATATGTATAGTACAAAACTGTTAAGTGGAAAACATATTTGGTATTTGATACTTAATAACATTGAACATTTGAGCACCACAAACGCCAGTTGCTACTCACAGAACCAAATATAAACTTAAATGAAATGATAAGATACATCTATGTATAGCTTTAGACGTTCAAAAAACGCGCGGTTTTATTTCGTCTCAGTTTAAGCGTCGTTGTTGTTTCAGTTACATACATACATACGAACATTGTGTTACCGCAAAATTATATTACTTTAACACGTTTTTATTTGTAGAAATTAAGTTAATAAGCAAACAAGTCTTCAAGCGTACATACCTTGCCGTTTGTACATCTTAATGACGTAACCATCCAGAAACCTCACATGCTTATAACTATTTTAGAACATAAAGCTAATAAAATTACCCACTGTCGCCTGCCTACATCGTGTTTAGTTTTACAGTAAGCATTTAAGTCCATCTGCTTAAAGCTCGTTTAGCCTTACAATAAGCTGATATAATTAGCTGAGCTAAATCGTTTAAAGCACTTTTAGTGTTATAATAAGGAGTTAAACTCACCTGCTTATACTTGTTTGTTTTAAGCAGATAAATTCAGCTGCTTATAGCCCATTTAGTGGTGCAGCAATCGGATACAATTATTTCTAATATTATATTATTATACAACTGTCTTTTTCAAAGAAAAGTGTACTTGAGTAGCAGTCAAAAACCAGGAGTACTGGTGACACATACTAGACAAATATTGAACAGTTTTGTCACATATATGATACTTTTATATAACTTCCGCTAATTTATCTAATCATGATTCTGTTGCTGCAATAAGAAAAATCACTCCTCACCTGAGATCAAAAGTTCCAGTATGAATTTCGCAAGGTAAACTGGGAACACGTAACTATAGCAACCTGGCGCCAGAACTAGGAAGTGACAAAAGTGAAGGAGCAGTCGCGTAGTGATGCCTGTCTGTATTCTGTTATAGGCTTCCTGCTTATGGTACTGGTACCGATTCTTCTCTTCACACACACTAGGCAAACTGGGTCAGCAGTGAGGGCTATTCTAGAATTAGAAAAAAATAAAATAAACAAATAGAAAAATAGGACAAAGAACGTTACTAGGACAAGCTCGAGGTCTCAACGTTGTCAGCTTTGGTAGGTAACCAACCATTCCTGGCTCTTACTATCCATTGAACCGAAACTTGGAATAGGAGAATCTTAGGAGAAAGGTGCGTGTTTTCTATCGCAAAATTAAATATGAATATTTTAACGAACTTAGCCGCCAGTTCATGGTGGAATACATTGAAAAAAATAATAACTTCTGTTGTCATGTCAGTGTGCGTACATCACATTATGTAAATAGAAAACAATAACAACAACAACAAAAAAAAAAAACAACAACACATAACAAAAATCACGTTGTATAACACCACACCGTGACCGTTTATGGAGGTGTTTCTGTATTCCGTGACGAACGTGCATAAATGGCTGGTCAAGCGAACCCGTGCTTTGGAGTTACTTTTGAAAAGCGTGAAAAAAAACTGTTGTGAGCATTTAGTGGTTCTACAAACTGTCGTACCTAGACTTTCAGCTATGCGCATACTTAATGTTTTAACCATTCTTTATCTACTGAGGGAGGTATCATTGCTGTAAGCTCTCGTGCCATCCGGAATGCAACATATTGCTAAGCTACAATCGTAATTCTGTATAATAGCAATTATATGTACGTAATATACACGATTTGGTGAAAAAAAAAATTTTTCGAACAAAGCTGGGTTTACAGCGGGGTATCGAGCGCCAAATTTTAGTGTTTTAAGTTCGAAAATTTACCCACCGGGGAAACAAAATAAAAAAAAAAAATGATTGGAGCAGTGAAAATTCCCAGGAAAATATGAACATCTAATAGTAGGTAAATAAACAATATCGTGTAAAGTATTCTGAAATACAGTTTAAGTATATTGTTAAGGAATAATACCGGATTTGTAAGAATAAAAGTTTCGATACTTTTCAAATGTTCTCTTCAGTCCAACGTTTGTTTGCGACGTCGGAATGATTGTTTGTAATTAAGCACAAAGCTATAAAATGGGCTATATCTGTGATCTGCTCACCACGGGTATCGAAACACGGATTCTAGCATTGCAAGAAGTCCGCAGACATGCCGCTGTGCCACTAGGCAACGTCGGAATGAAGAGGTCGTGTGATAAGTGTCGAAACTTTTATCCGTATAAATTTGTTGTTCCGTAATAGTGGATTCAAACTTTGTTTTAGACGGAAATCTGTTTCACAATGTTTCATACTTTCGGCACACTGACCAGAAGAAATGTTGTTTTATTTGAAGTTATGCACAAAGCTACACAATGGACTATCTGTGCTCTGCCCACCACGGGTATCGAAACCCGTTGTAAGTCCGCAGACATACCGCTGTACCACTGAGGAGCAAGACATGTCATATCAACCACAGTTATGGCACGAACTTTCTAGCTCTTAACTGTCAGGGATTTCTTTCTTTCTTTCTTTCTTTCTTTTGTAAATTATATTATAAATAACGAGTTCTTACAGAGTGGAAAGTAATTACACCAGGCAAACTGTAACCTCTCTTATGTTGACTTGAACCGTTCTACCAAAATACCTAAAAATACCATAGTGCTGTGACATATGAAAATAGTACTAATCATGTCTGTTTACATATGTGTGTATATATAGACTGCTGCAGAATGACAAGAAAACAAATACACGTGCTTGAGAACGGTAGGTACTTGATCTCGATTTACCATATACCGGAAATATTAATCTTAAACAACTTTGTTTCGAAGTGCATGGCAGTTGAAAAATAAGACAAAATGTCGTATACATAATATAAACTCGGATTTTTTTATTTCTGAAGGAAAACTGTACTGTTTATGGTAAAGAAGACACAAAATATAGTTTTAAATAACTTCACGATTTCTTTATTATAAATATGTCATCGATTGTAGCAGGATTACTTAAACCTCTCTCTTCGTCGGATAACACCGACACCAATTAAGTTTAACAGTGCTGTATGAAAACGTATTTAACAAATTAGTCCTAGCTATAACAGTTATATTAATGAACAAAACGGGTCCAAATACAAAAACTGAATTACAGACGCTGAATAAAGTAAAAGAATCAACAGGGTACAGGCTATAATGTGGGATATAAAATGAGTTTTGGAGGTGACTGCGGAAGTAGTACCCACATTGCGGTGGAGATACACCATCTACCAGTTTTGACCTCTGTTCGCCAGTTTCACATGTTGAAGAAAAAAAAAAATCAAACAAATATGTTAGGAGAGCCAGATGTGGGTGCTCAAGCTCACAACGTCACACATCTGTATCACCTTTCACTGCCTGCAGACAGTTGTGGGAAGGTGACTGTTCTCCAAAGTAATAAAAAAAACGAAAATAACGGGTAAGTAAAATAAAGTTACCTCCCGATGTTGGCACTACAGCCCCCTATTATAATGAGATTGATCGAAACATTATAACGTCCCCACGGCTGAAGGATCGAGCATTTTCGATGGTAGGGATCCGAACCCGCGACCCTCAGAGTACGAGTCGGGCGTCTTAGCCACCATGGCCCCCCCAACCTAAGCTTCCGTTACCGTAACAAATGCGTTCCAAACTGTAAAACTTTGAGAGTGACGTCAAGTCCTACTGATCGATTAGACAATGGTAGGGAAAGAGTTGGCGGTGGCTGCTTTTACCAAGTCCATCAGGTTAAATTTTACCAAGTTTATCAGGTTAAAATTTGGAGCTTTTTGAGTAGCTTTAAAAAAAAAAACGAAATAATAAAAACTTATTCGATAAGTTTAAGTTCTTATAACTTATGTTGATACGTTGACAAATCAAATCATTGGTAGTAAAAGCTTATTCTAATTACTTATGTAAAACTCATTACAATAAACTGATGTTATAGTAAAACAACAACAAACGTGATTTGTTCGCGTTTTACCATTATATAGGTCACTGGTTAGGCCTCATTTAAAGTATTGTGTTAGGCCTTGGACTCCTTACCTAAGGAAGAACACTGAATTGTTGGAAAGGGTTCAGAGTAAGGTTACTAGGATGATGCCTGGGATGGAAAGGTTGTAATACGAGGATAGCTTAGGATTTTCGAAATTGTTTTCTATTGACAAAAGAAGAGTTGGTGCGTTTGTTTTAGAACAAAACCACATAGGGCTATCTGATGTATCCCCCGCAGGAAATTGAACTCCGGATTTTAACGTTGTAAGTCCGTAAACTTACTTCTGTCCCACCGGGGGACAAGAAGAGTTAGAGGATTGTCGAGGTAATTGTTAGTGTGATGCATCATTTTTTTTTAAATATAATTAATGGTGGGAATAGCTGGGCTAGAGGATACAAATATAAATTTTAGAAAAGCAGGAATCATCTTCAGCTAAGTACTTATTATTCTAACAGGGTAGTTGACCTTTGGAATGTGTTGCCTTCAGATGTGATGGATGTAGTAAATTTAAGGCAGTTTAAGAAATGGCTTGATAAATATTTATATGATAAAGGCTAGCTCCGAGTATTTCATTTTTATTTAAAGTTTAGTTTAGTGGATGGGACGGCCTAGATGGACGAACAGGTCCCTTGTTGTCTTTAAAGTTTATGGAGATGTATAATAGCTACAGTGCATGTACTGAAAAACACGGATGAAACCAAACACACAGCAATAACAATATAGGACAATTAAGTTAACTCTTGATCACGCATAACTAATGGGGTAAATAATTACTGCCGTTTTATGTTATTGAGGCGACAACAATCTTTACTGTTCTATCTAAGCACGGTTTGATGTACACACTACAGTAACTGAAGTTGGGGTAATACAGTTTTTGATGTACACACTACAGCAACTGAAGTTGGGGTAATACAGTTGACATTACATCATACTGAAGATTATAGCGTTTCAAGTACATTGGTAAAATTAACCGGTAAATGTTATTATTCGAAATGTATCTCACACAGATAAATTGGTATTTGTACACGAATGAACAATGGACATTATTATGTTATATTTTAACTACCTTATTAATTTCATTCAGTTATTCACTTCCAAGACAATCCTCATCTACTTAAATCATTAACCGAAGGTTTGTTTGTAGTTAAGCACAAAGCTACACAATGGGCTACCTGTGCTCTGTCCAACACAGGTATCGAAACACGGTTTTTAGCGTTATAAAGTCGCAGACATGCCGCTGCGCCACTGGGGGCATTAACCGAAGAACGTGTTATGTTAAGTTTGAATCGACATGATAATAAAGCGCCAATTAAGCATCAACGTCGAGTTCATGCAACCTAAAATACAGGCAAATAATATTAAAAGAGTATTTTAGGAAGTGCAGACGTGGAATTTTTGATTTAAATCCAAAACTCTACACTCAAATATGGATATAAAATTAACAGTAACTTAATGAGTCGTAAAAGGAAAAACAAATGCACGTGCTTTCTAGGGCTTCCAGTGTCTGGAAAACGTTTATACAAATAAAACATGAAAGGAAAAAAAAAAAATGCTGAGAGTTAGAACAAAGTATTCTTATTTTCAAATTTAACGTTTAAGATTTGCTTTTTTTGTAATGAAACAAATTAAACTTTTTATTTGTTCTCGCATTTCGTGTAAAACTAGAACAAGACTAGCTGCGCATAGACATCTCTAATTTTGAACTGACAGATAAGAGTGAAAGCAACTAGTTAAAAGCACCCACCGCAAACTCTTTGGCTACTCTTTCCTTATCAAATTAAAAGCACCCATCGCAAACTCTTTAGCTACTCTTTCCTTATCAAATTAAAAGCACCCACCGCAAACTCTTTGGCTACTCTTTCCTTAGCAAATTAAAAGCACCCATCGCAAACTCTTTCCTTATCAAATTAAAAGCACCCATCGCAAACTCTTTAGCTACTCTTTCCTTATCAAATTAAAAGCACCCATCGCAAACTCTTTCCTTAGCAAATTAAAAGCACCCATCGCAAACTCTTTAGCTACTCTTTCCTTATCAAATTAAAAGCACCCACCGCAAACTCTTTGGCTACTCTTTCCTTATCAAGTTTAAAGCACCCATCGCAAACTCTTTGGCTACTCTTTCCTTATCAAATTAAAAGCACCCACCGCAAACTCTTTGGCTACTCTTTCCTTATCAAATTAAAAGCACCCACAGCAAACTCTTTGGCTACCCACGGCTGAAAGGGCGAGCATGTTTGGTGTGACGGGGATTCGAACCCGCGACCCTCAGATTGCGAGTCGAGCGCCCCCTAACCACCTGGCCTATTTTAGAGAGAAAAAGTCAAAATTACCCTTTAGTTACTGTGATTTGATATTGCTTAACTGTCGAGAAAGAGAAAAAAGAAAATCAAAGCTTTCGAAGATGTATTCCAATTGTGAACGTTTGAAAAGGGAACTTCAATCTGGATATTTTGGCCAATAGTTTTGTTCTATATCTGGTTGTAAAAAAAAAAAAAAAGGTTTATTATTATTATTATTCAGAAATAATTCTGGAAACACACATGACAGTCACAAACAACGGGTATTGGCAGATACAAGAGAGTTCTTGAAGTAACGGGTTCGAAGCATTATCACAGAAACTACAAAAGATATAAAACAAGACGTACCATACACTAGTATTTTATACGTGAGCCTTTTGCTTTTTCAAAGAACTGCACGTTTTGCTTTCCTTCTGCCGTACAGGTTATGAACGAATGACTATCGGATGTTGTTCTGAGTGTTCTGTATGAGTTGGAATGGCATGATGAACCAGAATCTGACTGTACGTATCAGCAGTCAGGGTTCCATAACTTTTGTGCAGATCACCGACATAGTTTACCGGGATGTAGATCAAAACTGCCCCCCCCCCATGTTTATTTTACTTTTTGCACATATTTTACAATGACTACATAAAGTTTTACTTTCCGCTGTCGTCGATTGTTGCCCAATCATTCAAATTTGGATTCATCTGTAAAGGGCACACATCTCCAACTTTGCCTATTCCACTGTATGTGACTCGATGCCTATTTTGACCTATTGGTTAGTTATCTCCTCTCAACAAACGGTTTTCGAATAGCTATAAACCATTGGGACCATTTGGTGTTCATGGGTATCCCATTATTCTATAGTCAACATTCACATCTGTATTTACAATGAGGTAGCGGTCGAAATCTGTACTCGACCTTCGTCTATTTCGCAAATAACCCTGAAATCCTGAACATTACTTTCGGCCGCGACTCCTTTTCTCTAGTTATCACCAGGGGAGGCGCGCGCCGGCCCAAAACATGCTAAATATTAAAGAAAAAACACGTCTGTTTATTATTTACAGTTTGTTTATTTCGTTTTAATTGTATCACAGGGGTCTCTGTACGACTTCTCACTTTTTAAGAGTTTCGGTTTTCTACCTCGCCCACTTATGTTATTAACAGTGCCGGTTTCACTCATTCAAAGTATTGCATAACCTCCTAGTAAAACAGTGCTTGGCGTGGAGTATCCTTGAAGAGTCAAAACTTTGAATTTTACACAGATGTCATACGGTATTCAGTCATGAAAGCCATGACTATATTAAGGTACAGGACACTTCTTGGTCGGGTTTTAGGTCGTGTTCGACCGACTTGGGAGGGTGAGGTGCAGTTGGGGACTTTTTCCTTCCCCTTTGACGGCATATTTATTAATTACACTTTCTTGTTTCGAGAAAATACTACACAGATTACAATCTCGAGATCAGGGTTCATACACTTCGCGGGTAATTACAGTGGGTCATTCTTCCCTGTTCAAGGCCATGTCCATAGATGTAAAACTTGTAGCATTTAGTGTTTTACATGTCCTACACTTCCAAAACGGTTCCGTTGACAACTTACCACTTCTTCACTATATGCAGTTATTAAATGCGTATTTTTACATAAATATCCTTTTGATATCTTAATCTAAGCGATATATTTAGGCGATATTTACGAGTGGCATTTTTCTTATGATAGATAATAAGCGGGGAGAGATACTTAGGACTGTTATCATCATGTATGATATACTGATCTATGGAGCTCAGTAGGATTCTCATTCGATCACCGATGAATTTGTCGAAATATCTGAACAGTTCGTAAGTAATCTGTCCTGGAGTTGCTATATGTTTGTATATTTTTGCACGAATACATAATTTGTTATTTTAGGAACTTTGAATGCTGTGGTGATTACAGAGTTTTGTTGTTTGTAATTCCTTTATGTGTTTGTTTGTTTTTGGTTACGCACAAAGCTGCACAAGGGCTATCTGTGCTCTGCCCACCACGGGTATCGAAACCTGGTTTCTAGCCTTGTAAGTCCGCAGACATACCGCTATGCCACTGGGGGGCTCCTTTATGTGTGTCGGCGCAATGTTAATCAACGCTGGACGGGCGTATGTACTGTTTATAAATGTACATGATATTTTTTAGGGTTGTCCGACAGTCTCCTAGAGACTGTTTGCCCGTCGCCACACTTTATTTCTGATTTGTAATTTATCCATGTTAACTTGGAATCGTAAGTTAATCCTAAGGATTTTACCGACGTGAAAATGTGGAGATTTAGTTCCATTTAGGTATAATCCTGGTGGGTGTTTTGATCGATTTTGATAATAGTACCAGTTTTACTTTTGGAACACTTATTTCAATTCTATGTTTTTTGGCAGAATTCAAATAGTAGATTTAGTAGTGGTTGTAGTTTGTGGCGGCTATAGAGGGGGTCAGCAGTGTTCAACAATTTGGTTTAGTAATGGTTGTAGGTTTGTGGCGGCTAGAGAGGGGTCAGCAGTATTCAACAATTTGGTTTAGTACTGGCAGTAGGTTTGTGACGGCTAATGAGGAGGTCGACAGTACTGAACCATTCAGTTTACTACTGGGTGTAGGTTTGTGTCAGCTATCCAGGGGGTTAGCAGTATTCAGTCATTAGGTTTACTACTGGTTGTAGGAGCTAACGAGAGGGTCGAGAAACTCTTTCAGACTTCCACGTCGCCTGCGAATTGAGAGGTAAGACTATATAGTTTGGGTCTGTTAAAGCCATGTCACTTACATACACGATGAGTACAATAGGGCTAATTTTGACGTGGCTGCTAGGAAAGCGGACAGTCTATTACTTATTATTTTTTTTTAATGTTGCCTACACAGCAGGTCAGCCTGATTGAACAATAATTTTCTGGTTTATTGGCTGGTTTGCATTCTTTTAGGAACATAAACGTTTGCTTACTTCCAAGAGGCTGGGATATAGCATGTGTTGAAGGATAAATTAAACAGTGCTTGTTAAGGAGGATGGCTCGTACGCCATCTTCTCCTGGCGAGCATGTTTGGTGGGACGGGGATTCGAACCCACGACCCTCAGATTGCGAGTCGAGCTCCCTAACCATCTGGCCATGGTGGGCCTTATGAATGTGGTTACTTCGGTTTTTGTAATTTTGTTTGTCACTTCCCTGCTAGATCATACTGGACATTTGTAACTAATATCTCCAGTTCATTGGCTTTATACTGGTGTGACAAATTCTGATTGGTTGGAGTACGACCAATCAAAGTATAAATTAAATTATGAGCACGTGACTGAACTTTGGTGTACTTAATTTTCATAATACATATAAATTCTGTAATGGCCACTTTTTTTTTTCTTAAGTAAGTATCGAAAACCCCACAATTGTTTCATACAAACAACAAACCGTATACGATACAAATATTATAATAAACACGTACAATCTGAATGCAACCATACAGAAAGCACGTTAAAAAAGGTATATGTTAATATTTTTAACATTTGTATTTCTACTTACAACACAATCGTTATATTTTGATTTTAGTTTATCTCGAGACATGCATCTCAAGAGAATATATTACAGTACAACAATGGTAATACAATTTGAAATTACGCACAAAACAGCCACAGTATATCAATAATGTACTAAACAAATATCATAATTTCTTTCTACGGTTTGTTTTCAGTTTTTCTTTTAAATTTTCGTCTTACGAGTTTGATTGTGAAAGTTGTTTTTATCGATTCATTATGATGGTGACTACCAGGTGGGGGGTGGCCGCTGTGCACAGGCTCACAGGGTCCGTGCCCCCCGAATTTATCTTATGTAAACTATATTATATTGCAAGCATATTTTAATTACTTCGAATATGAATTTTTGGGGTCCAAGTCCCGAATATTTAATGTAGCTATATCGACGCCCCTTGGTAATTATTGTCTGAAATTTTTGTCGATCTCATCTTTAACCCTAACTTCATCACAATACAAATGATTTACTTTGGATTGGTCTGTTTGAAAATTTAACGTAAGGCGACAAATCTGTGCTAACCATCGCTAATTTCGAACTAACAGACTAGAGGGAAGAAAGATAGCTAACAGCGACGGTCCACTCTTTGGCTACTCTTGTTAGACCGAGTTTTTGAGGTAAGAAGAGCAAACCATGAATCCTCGGATTCAATCTCCGGACACTAATCGCTAGGCCTCATTCACTTTCGGAAATATCATTAGTAACATATTATTTTACTTAATTATAATTATTACTAAAAAGTATGTAATATTCATACCATTTCATATTAATGAACACAAGGAATCCCATACCTCGTTGTTGTATTAGATTTTTTAATATTCAGAGTACCTTCCAAAACGGCTATCATTTTACAGTATACTTGTTTTTTTAAATCGAGTACGTATTAAAAACCGATCACAAATGAGGCTTTTATGTTTATATAGATTACAAAATAAACGTTTCCCTCTGCAAGTTTCATGGCATTCAAGACGTAACCTAATAGAAAACTGTAAGTAGCAGTTAGTAACAAGCACAATGGATGTATTCCCCGTCAAGGTTTTGTCACAAGCTCACCCTTCACCCGGACAAAATCTCTGGGCAAAATTCCAAAACAAACAAATTTCACACACGTACGCACACACACGTACGTAGTCATGTCTTTTGTGCGTAAAAAAGCAAACCCAGTATCAAATAAATAAGTTAATTTTACTTTGTGAATTAAAATATTTGCAGTTTATTCTTTAAAAAAAGGCATTTAGAAATAAAAAGAAGATCCAAGTTGGCCTAAAATATAATCTAAATTAAGAGCACTTGAAATATTACAAACAGATGTATTGTTTGGAACAGTATGGCAAACAAGTTGGAAATGATGGGGTCGTTATAATGTCACGGTCCTTCCCTCTAGCCTTACACTGCTAAATTAGGGACGGTTAGCGCGGATGGCCCTCGTGTAGCTTTGCGCGAAATTCAAAGAAAACCAAACCTCTTCTTCCACTAGTGACTTTATGTAACGTACACGCTAACGAGAATCGTAAGCATATCATTATACACGCTACGCATCTTTCATGTTAAAAACGTTGCATCGGGGCTGTAAGGGCGAGCATGTTTGTGGGCTACTCTATTACCAATGGATAGTGGGATAGACCAGGACGTTATAACGACCCCACGGCTGAAAGGGCGAGCATGATTGGTGAGACGTGGATTCGAACTCGCGATGGAAAGAGAGGAACACAGAATAAAATTATAATACAAACAATTTAACAAATTATACAAATTTCTCTCTCTCTCTCTTCTTTTTTTTCTGTTAAATTGACCATCTACTACGTCTTGAAAAGTAAGTGAAAAATTTAGGTTTCAAGCATTCACACAAAGTACACAAGCCGTCCCTAATTTTGAACTTATAAGACCAGAGCGAAGGGAGCACGTACGACCCCAACGTGAGGTTTTTTTTTTTGCGTAACGAGACCCACAGATCCATAGCCAGGCACGCTAATCGCTGGATAACCCCCAAAAAAATCTTTCATCAATAGAATGATGGGTTTATATACAAAAGGTTACAACTAACACTTCTGTTGAATTTGAGGAAGTACCAGTTAAACCTTGCAGAAAGATATGATCATGTCAAACACGTAATAACATAAACCTAACTTTCGACAAGTTAAACTGTTATATAAGGAAAGTGTTCTTCTCCATTTCATTTGCAATGTTCAAAGGCTCCCACCAAATTGTAAGAATTGATTACATAAAACGTCCAGATTTCAGTGCATAACAGAAGGAAGACAAATCTATCGAAAGTACGCCATTTAAGTTGTCATGGACCACGATAATGGTTCATAATAGGGATCGCAAGAAATTGCACAAAACCCTACTAGAACGTTCGGGCAAAAAGGATCTTAAACAGTAATAATTCAGTTCAAGCAATGATT
>NW_013666838.1:99385-103405 GCF_000517525.1 Limulus polyphemus | reverse complement strand
TTATTACTAGCAGAAATACCCGCCCTCCGGGCAGGTATAACTGCTAGTTTCTGCGAAAGTCTATTGGGCCAGCGGCCTCTTCTGGAATTGTCTGACAGTTCTACAACAATGTACTCACTCCTGACATTCAATAATGTTCACCATCCATGAGAAAAAGGATTTTATTGTTAGTTTTAAAATGAGCTGTCATCACAGCATTACATCACAGAATATATTTTATTGAAGTATTTCTTTGAATTGCCTTAATTTTTAGTTGCAACACTCACGATAATTTCACTAAATAAAAACAAATAATTTTTAAGTTTGTTTTTTGATTGTTTTATACTTGAAACTTACTCTATTTTGTAATTTTTTATTGGTGAAATATAAAAACATATCAATTTTGTGGAAATTTCAATTGTTTTATTTATCGCTCAACTATAAAAATACTGCTTAGTTATAAAAGTATTACTCAGTTATGATTGGTGAGGATCAGTGCGGTAGTTTCCGAGATCCGAGTTTTGGACGTATACATCGCGAGCTAAATTATAAGATTCTCTTACAGCCTACAACAAGAACTACTTGGTATATTTCACCCAAACCTTTTGTAGAATACTAAATAAGGTACTGCGAAGGTCGTAGGAGTATTTAAAAGGCGATTTGTTTTTCTATATTTCACATAAGCTAAAAAACATCATAATTCTAGTGTAAACGATGTTATCATTAACCCCTGGAAGTTAGCTTTTTTATAAATATCTGGTGTTCCTTTAACAAGGTTAAGTACGGGGTGAAACAGGAATTACCAGCCAATAATAGATGAATATTAGATGATTGTAGCATGTAGATACTCAATGCTTTGTACACTATACGATCGGTGTCTTTAGGGAGTCAACCATTATATTATGTATGAAGTTAAGGAGTAAAAAAAAAAAATCAATACATATAATAGTAAATTTTATTACACACATTCGTAGAAAATTACATTAAAAGACTTGAAGGTTTATTTAAAGCGATGTTTTAGACGTATATGTTTTATTTGAAAAGCTGTTTTCCTACTAGTGGGGTTTGTGTCCTAGTCTAGGCATATGCTTGCCCATTGCTATGTATTATATATAGCGAATTTAGTTACACAGAAACTATAAATGCTCATTAGTCTTGCATAAGTTGTGGAAATTTTTTTGGAAAGTTTGATAAAAGATGCTTTGCAACGTCATTTAACAAAGTTTAGAATTTTATTGGATAGTCAACACGGTTTCATTAAGTGAAAATCTTGCCTTACAATTCTTTTGACATTATTGAAAAGGTTACTGCTTATGTAAATGAGGGCAAGGGTGTAAGTTTGGTCTATTTGGATTTTCAGAAAGCATTTGACAAGGTTCCATATAAAAGGCTTGTAAAAAGTTATCTCGAAAGATGTGTGGGGTAAGTTAGCGAATTGGATAGAAGAGTGGCTGGATGGAAGAAAGCAGAGAGTTGTTACAAATGGAGTTCAGTCAAACTGGATTAATGACATTAGAGGGGTACTTCAGGTTTCAGTCTTAGGACCTTTGCGCTTTTTGATTTACATCTATGACATAGATGAAGGAATGGTCAATAAATTAAATTTGTTGATGATATTAGGATCTTTGGTGTTGCTAGCTGTGAAGAGGATGCTGCTGAGTTACTAAAGGATTTAGATCATTTAATGAGTTGGGCAAATAAATGGCAAATGGGTTTTAATTATAATAAATGCAATATAATGCATGTGGGTTATTATAATTTGAATTATAAGTACAATTTGGATGGGAATGACCTTAACAGTGTTATGAAAGAAAGGGATCTTGGTGTAATGGGTGATCAGTCTCTTAAGCCATCCAAGCTTGTGGTAGGGCAAATGGGATTTTAAGTTGTATCTACAGAAATATTGAAAACAAGTTTAAATAGGTTATAATTTCATTGTATAGGTCACTGGTTAGGCCACATTTGGAGTATTGTGTTCAGTCTTGGGCTCCTTGCCCTAGGGCTTAGGAAGGACATTGAATTCTTGGAAAAGATTCAGAGGAGGGTTACTAGAATGGTGCTTGAGATGGAGGTGTCATGTGAGAAGAAATTAATGTCTATGAAATTGATTGAACTTGAAAAATAAGACTTAGAAGGGGATGTGATTGAGGTCTTTAATATTGTAAAGGGAATTGATATGATGAGGCATAATCTTTTTCGTACTTAACAGTTAGAATAGTAGGAATAAGGGATACAAATATAAATTTTGGCAGGGTAGGAGTCATCTTTAGCTAAGATAGTTATATTTTTTAATAGGATGGTTGGCCTCTGGAATGGGTTGTTGTGGAGGCAGTAAATTTAAGTGTGTTTAAGAGAACGTTTGACAACTATATGAATGATAAGCGCTGGCTTTGAAATTTTTTTAAAATTTATTTATTTAATAGTTTTAGTGTAGTCTGGAGGATGGGACAGCCGAGATGGACAAATAGGTCCCTTGTTGTCCTTAAACATTATGGTATGTATTTTTTGCGACGGATATCCTACGTATTTCATTCTGGTTAATCGAGAGAAATGTTCGAAAAATTATCAATCACTTATAAACAAAAAAAATCACACATTTTCGGCAGAGATGAAATGGTAGATTTATCACTATTTAATGTTTGTTTGTTTGAAGTTAAGCACAAAGCTACACAATGGACTATCTGTGCTCTGCCCACCACGGGTATCGAAACCCGGTTTCTAGCGTTGTAAGTCCGAAGACATCCTGCTGTGCCATTGGGGGGGGGGCACTATTTAATGATTTGCTTCTACTCTAACATTGCGACCAATTACTTGTTGTTAAGCACAAAACTACACAATGGTTTATTCGGGCTGCCCACACGGCAGGGTTCATAATCCAGAATGTTAGCATTATAATCTAAATGATGACCATCTCAGATTCCCATAGCTCTTCGGCTTTTATTAAATTTAAAAATGACCACTAAACCAAACAAGATAACTCACGATATTTGTAAAAGAAAAAATACAACCTTTCTAAAGTGTTTTTTTAACGAGTTATATATTTTTAATATTGTAAACAATACACACAAGTCGAAGTGGTTACTGATATAAATATAGATTATCTTCCTGTGTATGGCATAATAGTAACGGTCAATACTCGCTAACACTCAGTGACAAGGTCTTGATACACATTAAGAGAAGTGAATGAATACGAAACTGTCCATGACATATACAAGTCTTGGCCACGTGCTGTGTATGATACCCTCTACGACTTGAGCCAACAAACACGTACGCGTCAACCACGTTCTATTTTCTCACGTGCACGAGCAAACGAGAACTGACGTCTTTCATCCCATGCAACTTTATCTGAGCACGTGACCCCCTACTACCACAGCACCAAGCGCCGCGTTCATTCGAAACCAACGCGTGGTTGCAATTAGTCACAAGGAAAGTTTCTGAATAATGTAAGCATTCCATCCTGTTTCATGTGCTGTAAGTGCGTGATGGCGATTTAAATTTAGAAACACCCATCTCGTTATCCATTATAGTCATTTACTACAGAAATTAATCGCCACATTTTCGGAAATGGTTAGTTGTTGGGTTGTTTTATAGCAAAGCCACACTGGGCTATCTTGCCAAATTCATCGTGAGGAATCGAACCTCAGATTTTAGCGTTGTAAGTGCATTAAATTAGCGCTGTCCTACCGGAGTGGGGGGGGACCTTTCCGAAATAAAAACCATTATGAGTCCACAATACTAAACCTAAGAATATCACATTTTGAATGAAGGTATATATATTATCGTTCAACGTTTTTCCCAACCTTTGAACTCTTAGTAGTTTCATGAAGTTTATTTTCAAATCATCTTTCATCTCTGGTTAAATAATAATAATAATAAACATTAAAATCTGAGCATCTGTATTTTAGGCACACCTTACGTAAATTAAACATTGTTACGTCTCCGTTTGTTAATTAACTTTCCGTAACTTCGTTCCGACGAAACTTAAGCGACACAAGTCTTTACTTAATAAAACTGTTATTCTTCCGTAATATAACTGTACCG
>NW_013666838.1:93721-98385 GCF_000517525.1 Limulus polyphemus | reverse complement strand
TTGGGAAGTGAGACAGTCGTACTGGTTTATAATAACTGGTGGGGTGAGACAGTCGACTGATTCATAATAACTTTGGGGGGAGTGAGACAGTCGACTGGTTCATAATAACTTTGGGGGGGGTGAGACAGTCGACTGGTTCATAACAACTTTGTGGAAGTGAAACAGTCGACTAGTTCGTAACAATTCTAGGGAAGCGAAATAGTTGACTGGTTCATAAGAACTTGGAAAGCGAGACAGTCGATTGGTTCATAGCAACCCTCCTACCAGTCAGGTAAATCCGTGAGAAAAAGAAATAACAAGGTAACTGTATTCTCTGAAATACCTTCCAATCCAACTGGAAAAAAAGCTCGAATTGTGCGAGATAGCAAAGCTACTGCATTTTCTCATAAAATTATACCCCAACGCAATGTCTTATGTCAATAGATGGCGCATAAAACCACAAACAGTTGTAATATTCTAGAATAAGTGTTCATTATGAAGTAGTTCGATTAATTTATCAAACAAAGATAAATTACAGGACATACAGATTCAGAGCACTTTCAGGTACAGTACACGTATCACTTGAGTGTAAACTTCCATTGAATTCTGGAAGACCTTATTTACAGATTTCCTGTAAAACAAGGTAGTTTTGATGTAATTAATAGGGCAAAAGGCAGTGAACAATAAAAACTTTTATATAATTGTTCAACTGGTAGTTATCCTATAAGTATAATGTCTGTGGATGGAGACTTATGACACCGTAAATATATCAATATTACAAACTACTTAATGGAAAGAATTCTACTTACCAGGCTCTGGTAACTGAGTTTGTTTCAGAACAAATCTTTTTTTAAGCCACTCTTATCAGACACTTACAATTCCATACCCGATTAAATATTCGTGTTGTTTTAACATCAGCCTCGGTTGGATTACTATGACAACATATATCTTTTACACTCGTAAAATATAACGAATAACTAAATAATATTTGGGCAGCGATACCTACTGTATGTAAGACAACCAATAATGCTAAGGAGGTTTCGTAACCAACAGTTACCGAGTCTACATATGTATATATATATTTTTCCTACACGTCAAATCAAGGCCAGGGAGTTCCTTCAAGGTTACTGTGGCAACGGTCACGTGATTCAAACAATCAAGTCCTTTCCTGCCACCTTGTTTATGATTCGTGAGGGCAAGGCTAAAGCAGTCACTACTATCAATTTCAATTTCTCTATATTAATTAACCACAACTCTCGGTTCGTGTTTTGTTTTTTTATAAAGGAATGCAAGTAGAAAACTTGATTGTAAAACATATCAAGTTATACTATTGTAATGTGGAAGTCACCTGTGTATCTTTAATAATGCGCCAAAACTGACAATTATTTCTAAATGATATACTATAATAAGGAAAATAAACATCAACAGTCTTCAATAATTTATTGTCACTGAAAAACTTACCGACACTTCTGAAGAAAGTATTAATGTGTGTGTAGACAGTGTGTAATTGATCTGCAGTCAGAAGTATTATTGACGTTCGTTGATATAGCGTTGTTTTAGCGCGATTGTTGAAGTTGAGTGTATCGGTAAAGTTATATTCGGAAAGAATAAACCAGTTTTATTAAGTAAAGACTTGTGTCGTTAAAATTTCGTCGGAACAAAGTTACGGAAAGTTAATTAACAAACGGAGACGTAACACATTCCCCTCTTTTATATACGAGCCTACCCTATATCTAGTAAGAACTAGAACATTCGCCAAAGTACATGATAGTTCAAGAAACGTTGCGTCACAGTAGTTATGTGACTCGATGACGCAACAACATGTTAATAATTCTTGCGTTCGTCTAATTTAAGTATGTATATAAACATTTTAGAACTCGCTGCGGGAATTAAATATATATACATAAAAGGATTCCATACTACGATAGGTTTATATGAAACGACCAATAATATTCAACTATTATAAAACGTAGCCACTCAAGAAGACATTGATTTTTAGTTTTGTTGTTTTACCATTCGGTTTTAATAAAATTGCCTTAACTTGTGTGTTACATTTTGTCTGGTGTGTCACTAAAAAGTATTCTTTTATATTCTAAAAAAAAAACGTGTCCATTTGTGAAATGCAATAGGCTTAGTGGCGTAACTATGCCCCCGAAAATTGCGGGATAGGGGGCGAGCCAAATGGGGGTTCGGATCAGCCAGAATCGTAACTACAATTTTAGAGAAATATAAGTAGGGGGCCCAGTTACTTTTATGCGGCGGGGGGGGGGGGGGATACTTTTTGTAGTTACGTCATTGAATAGGCTAATACTTATCATTTAGTCAGTTAATAAAGACATTTAATAAACATCATGTTATTTCATTTGTTTGTTTAACTTAATTTTGTAGACACTAGACTGATGTAATCTTTGAGTGCACGTTGAGTACTTGCTGGGAGTAATATTATGGTAATTTGTTGTTAAATGCAAAGCTACACAACGGGCTATGTATGTTTTGCCCACCACAGGTATCGAAACCTGGTTTTTAGCGTTATAACCCCTCAGACTATCCTCTGAGCCACCTGGGGGCATAACGATAATGATACGTGTCAGATTAGGGTTGTGAAAAGTTACAGTAATCGGTGTACGAAGTGTTTCCGAGTACCAACAGGATTACATGTCCTGATTATCACAGGACTTTTCTTCAGCAAATAAAAAATAAATTAACTATCAGTTAATTACAAAGCGGCATAATGGACTATCTGTGATCTGCCTACCACGGGTATCGATACCGGTTTCCAGCGTTGTAAATTCGCAGCGGTGCGATAGTTTACAAGTTGCACTTCCCAAAGTGTGGGACGGGGACCCTCCACCAGGAAGGGGCAAGTGATCTCTTGGGGAGCGCAAGCGATTAGGGTAAAGTCAATAGTGCAATAATGCAAAATTAAGCGTTTTAATATATATATATATATTTGATTAATGACAATAATAGTAATTACTACAACATGTCTAACATTTTAATGTGTTGATCTCTTGGGGAGCGCAAGCGATTAGGTTAAAGTCAATAGTGCAATAATGCAAAATTAAGCGTTTTAATATAATTTTTTATTAATGACAATAATAAGTAATTACTACAACAATGTCTAACATTTTAATGTGTATTACATTTCGTCACTTAACTCACTTTTTCACTCATTAAAAAAAAAAGAGGGGGGTTTGGTTTGTTTGGAATTTCGCGCAAAGCTGCACGAGGGCTATCTGCGCTAGCCGTCCCTAATTTAGCAGTGTAAGACTAGAGGGAACACAGCTAGTCATCACCATCCACCGCCAACTCGTGGGCTACTCTTTTACCAACGAATAGTGGGATTAACCGTCACTTTATAACGCCCCCACGGCTGAAAGGGCGAGCATGTTTGGTGGGACGGGGATTCGAACCCGCAGATTGCGAGTCGAGCGCCCTAACCACCTGGCCATGCCAGGCCCAAAAGGGAGGGCGCGCGCAATAAACCATATTTAGGGGGGGGGGGCGTGGATGACATAAGTTTGGGAAATATTGGGTAAAGGCGTTTCACTTAAACTATTAAATTAGTTGAGACCGTAATGTTTAGTATTCTCAACGTTCATAATTTAAAATAAATACTTGAAAAACTACAAATAATAAGCTAGACACTGTTTATTAATTACCTCCGCTACCTAAGGTGGACGGAGGTTATGTTTTCATCCCTGAGTGTGTGTGTGTGTGTGTTTGTAAGCAAGATTCCTCTAAGACAGCTGAATGGATATGGACTATGACCTATTTTATAAGTGATTAGTTTTTGGAAGGCCAAGGTCACGAAAAAAAAAATCCCTGCCTATCAAGACGGGGATAGATTTTTCGCACAATTTTTGCTCTACAACTCAGTCAAAAACGATCGTATTTTGATGAAAGTTGGTGGACATATGTAGTATACTATTCCTCATTATCAACGGACATAGGCACACGTTTTCGAATTTTTTGAGAGCCGAATTCGATCAACGCTGACTGGCGGAGGTTCGCGCTCTTCTGTGTGGCCCTCTGGTTAATAACTTGAAATTACCAACCTTATGTAGTTTATTTGTTTTAGAATTTAAGATAATTTTATATATTACCACCAAGAATAGAAGTACTTAGACAAGAGTGCCAGTTCCAAGCCAACATTTCTTTACAAATTGCAATATTTGATAATAACTCAAGTTACACGAAATCGTAAATAAGTGGCCATCTCGTGAATTTATGTAGTACATATGATATCTTACGTCTACTATTTTGAAATAACTTTCGTCGTTAAACTTTTTCTTTAGCCAACAAAAAAGAAATTAATTATTTTGTTTTTGTCTCTTCAGAGTTTGTTTGAAGTTAAGCACAAAGCTACATAATGGACTATCTGTGAGCTACCCACCACGGGTATCGAAACGCGGTTTCTAGAGTTGTAAGTTCGCAGATATACAGTTTGTCTCATTGGTAACATCGGAACTTTTTGCGCAAATTTATTGATAAAACGCTACAAATCTCGTATCGTCAGAAAGACCTTTGTCCGAGGAGTCCGGATTGCATATTGCCTTTTACATTCAAAATCACCTTACCTGTTTTTTGCTTAGCGAAACTTTTTTAATGCAACGAGTATGGTACACGATGGCACAATGTCGTTGTATCGTGTGACATTTCAATTTTTTTTTTTTTTTTTTTTT
>NW_013666838.1:86856-93594 GCF_000517525.1 Limulus polyphemus | reverse complement strand
AATCACCTTACCTGTTTTTTGCTTAGCGAAACTTTTTTAATGCAACGAGTATGGTACACGATGGCACAATGTCGTTGTATCGTGTGACGAACGGCTTCGATTTCAACTTTAGTTTTTTTTTATTTTTAAATATGTAAAGTAGTTCACACAAACAACACTTAATTGCTTGCTAATTTTCTAGAAAAATAAATTATCATTACACTAAATACAATTGCCGTGGACTTTGTCGACTTATTTAGGTCTAAAATACACATGCGCTGTTTGTTCAAAATCATTTGCTTATCACTTTGGGAACACTCATTCAGACGTTTCTGCATAATCAGCTAAGTTTGCCTTCATTACACTTTTACATTTTCTTTACTATGCAATAATTAAGCTTCGGTTATCCGTTTCATAGACTGCTATAAACACCTTTTAGCTAATTTTTCTTTAGTACAGGTTTTATTCTTCGTTTTAACTCATAAAACTCTGTCTTACAATGAACGCTCGCAACTGTTTTATATTCTGGACACTATCAAAAATATCATTAGTATACTTTATTGTTTACTTTCCGTATAATTTTATTAAATAATGTTAAGTTACGCGAGTTTGTTTGTCTGAGCGTAGACCAAAATTTATCGATATATCACATATTGCCTGTAAGAAAGCGTAGCTTAAATGCCGTGCGTGAAAATGACAGAATATGAAAAATTCAAGCGAAGGGCATGAAAACTACAGTAAATGTTTTGCGGATTGTGGCTAATATTCGATAATACTTCAGAGTGCGAAGAGAATAACAAACGCACAACAAAGATACACAACTTGCTGGATAGGTTTGAAAGTCAAACATTAATAATGTCTTCGTTAAACCAACCTCCGAGTACAGGTGAACTGTCTAGAAATAAACGTGTTTGAGCATGTTTTATTTTAGTCAAAAAGACATGATTAAATAGATCTAACAACAACAAAAATCAGATCTTAAACGCCATCCGACTCAATATTTAAAACCGTTTTTGCCACAAATACAGACACTGAAATACGTCAACATTCTAACACGATAATTTAGTTCACATGCTTAAACAGTTCTTTAAGACAGATGCGACCTGTGGGGACCGTTCCCAAACATTCACAACGTCCTATTACCTCTCGTGTAATTTTTTCGGGGTCGAAGAACGTCAAGGTCACACGCTATCTAGACTATGGTAGCGGATGTTTGTGACCTTCAGGAAATCCCTCTCGCGGTCAAAAACACCTACAAACACCGTTGAATATGACAACGTGGCTGACGTATATTTTGTTCAGGATTTGATACACTGTAAATAAAAAAATAACAAAAACAGCATATCTTTAGCCTACAGGGGGTGTACAGGTAGTTTTTATTTGTTTACTTTTTTTTTACGAGATGCGTGATTAGCATAATAATATATTGCTTTCTTGGTGTTGAAGTGCTGAACTTCCCTTCAATTTTGTTTGCACATAAAATGGTCGGTAAATCGCATCCAGAATATTTTATCTTAAAACACTGGAATTATTTTTTTAAACCATTGCTATGCAAAATGTAAACTTTAGAACTCGATATACACATTAGTTTGTGGTACAAAGTTCAACTATTTTTTAAAAATATACATTCATATGAATGTTTTAACGGTCAGAATGACACATGTAATAATTTATTTATCGCGATTAACCGCATCTTGGGAATGGAACAATTTTATATATTGGAGGGGTGGGAAGATGCGTGCGTGCTACAAATCTGGAATAAAACTGCAACCCCATACACACGACTGAAACCAAGCATTTGATTGGCTGTTTCGTTAACTCGTCAATAAAACGAAACACGTGTTGAGTTTTTCCATAAATGCAAGGTTTAACCACAAGTCCTTGATACAATGTTTACAACAGGCTTATCATTAACGCAAACAAATTGAAAATGAAATCAGGCTACCCGGCACTATACAAACCTTTTTTAAATTCGATGACGAGGAACCCACTTTGAGACTAATAATGGCTGGAGACGGCTTGAATGGGTAATGAAAAAAAAACACTTTAATATAAGTTTAACATGACAGCAAATGTACAACGTTTCGACAAGGTTTTGTCATCATCAGGTACCTTTTTAAACTTCAATACTAAGAACACATTTTGAAACAGCTGACGTCATAGAACGTAATTTATCGTTAACAGATAAGATTGAAGTATAAGAATGTATGACTTTGTATCAAGTAACCTATTCAAATTTCGCACAAAGCTACACAAGGGTTATCAGCGCATAGTCGTCCCTCATTTGAAACTGATAGACTGGAAAAAAGGCAGCTAGCTAGTAAACAGCACCCAGCATCAAATCTTAGGCTGCTTTTGCTTGATAGAATAGCAGGATTTAACCGTCACACAGCCCCAAAATTCGGAGCACGTTTTAAAAGCAACGCGACGCGAGCCGTGTCGAAACTGTCGAATATGATGTTTGAAATTTGGTGGTGAAACGTTTAAACACGTGATTATAGCGTATTTATTAGCGAGTCTAATTATAGTATTTACAAATCTTACAAACATTTTAACATGCCTTCTCATGCTACGTATGATAATAATAAAAAAATTGTCCAAAAAAAGTTCAATCACATAGGAATCTGAAGTTCTTATCCTGATATTTGCCTCCGTGTATTTATAAAAACTTGTAATCCTTAGGTGATTAGATTATGACTGGAATTTATAAATAAAGTGAACGAAAACTACTAAGTATTATCAAGTTAACGAAAATAAATTCATTTTATCGACCGACCAATAAGGTCTTGCTCGTCTATACCAACTATTTGATAAAAAATTTGGTGTTTTTTTTTTTGTATGTGAAAAACAAACAAACTATATAACAAAAAATAAAATCGGAAAAACGTTATCAAACTGGCATTTCAACTGAATATTTATCCGAACGTGTCTGTATACATTCAAGAAATGAGAGCGTTAGATTTTTTTATTTTTATTATTCACAAAGCTACTCGAGGGTTATCTGCGCTAGCTAGCAGTCCCTAGTTTTGAAGTGATACACTACCTAAATAGACTCTTGGTTTACACATGAACAACGAATTATGGGATTGACAATCACGTTATCACTGCTGAAACGGCGAGCATGTTTCGATCTCACAACCCGCAGATGACGAATAGGGTAGAGTCAATAATGCAAAATTAAACGTTTTAATATATCTTTTATTAATGAAAATAGTAAGTAATTACTACAACACCTATAGTATTTTAATGTGTATCTGTGTATTATATCTCGTCACTTAACTCACTCTTTTACTCATTTAAAAAGATAGGGGGCGCTCAAGAAATCCTTCCCATATCTAAAGTTCTATTAGTAAGTGATTATTTTATACTCGGTAAAGTTAAAATGTTTGTTACAAGTTCAACTGCCTTTTTAATTTATTTTGAATCACCTATATACTTCAGATATTTCTTCATGTATTTACACAAGGTATCTTAGGCCTATAATTTACAATTAAACAAGAGTAACTCAATAGTTCATTTTTTTTCTACGGCAAAAACTATGATGTCGCTGTTAAAATTCGTTCAATGTACAAGTAATTAAATCTAAACGAGAAATGTCATAAACCGAATTAAAATTAACTAGCTTAAAACAAAGTGTGACAACTGTTGTTCGGACAGGCTCGATGATACCACACACATACATAGATAGATATTAACATAAAGTTATTGCTCTACGTAATGACAACACTTTCTACGCCTTTCATTAGCACAGATAGCCCATTGTGTAGCTTTGTGCTTAACTATAAACAAACCATCCAAGAAACATGCGTGATATAGACGGCAGGATGAGCGGTTTCCCTTGAGTCATAAAGGAAACTGGTAAGGCAGGACGAGCGGTTTCCCTTGAGTCATAAAGGAAACTGGCAAGGCAGGACGAGCAGTTTCCCTTGAGTCATAAAGGAAACTGGCAAGGCAGGACGAGCAGTTTCCCTTGAGTCATAAAGAAAACTGGCAAGGCAGGACGAGCAGTTTCCCTTGAGTCATAAAGGAAACTGGCAAGGCAGGACGAGCAGTTTCCCTTGAGTCATAAAGGAAACTGGCAAGGCAGGACGAGCGTTTCCCTTGAGTCATAAAGGAAACTGGTAAGGCAGGACGAGCGGTTTCCCTTGAGTCATAAAGGAAACTGGTAAGGCAGGACAAGCGGTTTCCCTTGAGTCATAAAGGAAACTGGTAAGGCAGGACGAGCAGTTTCCCTTGAGTCATAAAAGAAACTGGCAAGGATTCTTTTTTATTCTTTAGTGTGGTGGAGTGAGATAGAAGTTAAAACTATAACATTTAATAAAGATTCAAATATCTCGATAGATAACCAGTAACACTACAATTTAAAACGTATATATAAAGTGATTGAAGTGAACAGCGAAAAACTTAGAAGCACTGTTTGTAACATTATCTTACCTACGAGTCTTCTACAAAGTTGTAGAACCGAACAAAATCCGACACACGGGCACGTACATGGGCAGCGGCGGGCTAGTATGGGCATTCCTAGCAATTACAAAGCGTTGTAACAATGCGAGATTTGACTAGTGCGAGTATATTTGTTGAGCCCCCATCCCACAAGACTGTTTCTGTACCCGGCACTATCCATGTTACTTCTCCCTCCAGAAATAACCAGTTTCGGTAACCTCCTCTACGATTGGCGAGATCCAAGGCAGATTAACCAATAACGTAAGTCCACCGTACTCGAGGCACCCCTTACAACCGCCAGGACTCAGCCTACAAACCTCTCTAGGCGTATGTACCAGAAAAAGTTCATTCGAGTTGCGATTAAACGCTTGTAAGGACACGCGGAACTTGTACTGGCCGCGTCCTCAGCTGAAATGTTCACCCACATGTCGCGGAGAACAACGAACGTCCATTGGGGCATCGAATTAACCTCAAACACAGAAAAATAGAACTCGACCTGACATATATGTGACTAAGACAAATAACGCATAGCCACCAATTATAAACATACGCGTAACGGTTCCAAACAGGAATAAGGGGGACAGTGCCGTAGCCTAGACAAATTTTTGGTGGACGGAGGGTATGTATTTAATTTTTCTCCGAGAGAAATGAAATATCTTTTCTGAAACTGGGATTGGGGGAGGGGGGGAGGGGGGGGCTTGGTCTAGAGGGAAGGCAGCTAGTCAACACCACCCACCGCCAACTCTTGAGCTACTATTTTACCAATGAATAGTGGGATTGGCCGTTACGTTATAACGCCCCCCACGGCTGAAAGGGTGAATATGTTTGGTGTGATGGGGATTCGAACCCGCGACCCTCAGATTGGGAGTTGAGCGCCCTAACCACCAGGCCTGGTGGTCTCTTGGCTTCGTCTATGCACACACATGAAAATAATATCAACATAAGTAATTAATAAGTATTTAATAATTATTAATAAGTAATTAATTAAGTATCAAATACTCTTATTATTTATAACAGAACATGACAGCCAAAACAAAATTTACATTATCCAAATGGCAGAGACAACACTATCTAATTATTTTAAATCTAAAATAAAACTTACATGAATTCATTATCTCTTACCAAAAATGTACATTACTGTTATACGTGCCTGATTACCTGGTGGTTCGGTCGCTCGACTAAGAATTTGCGGGATCGGAACCCGCCGCTTAACATGCTCACTCTTTGGGGCGTTATAATGTTACGATCAGTACCATAGTTAGTTAGTTGATTTCCCTCTAGTTTTCTCACTTCAAAATCAGGGATGACTAGCGCAGACAGCCCTCGCGAACATTTGCGCGAAATTCAACAAACTTTTAATTAAAAGTATATACATTTAATGTCAAAATTTAGAGAAAAAACAAACAAACAAAAACTACTATTGTCTAATGTTTAATATTACAAGTAAATAAAAAACGTCTTCACCGATTATTACCGAAAGCAACAAGCACGCATGAAATGTCTCCTGTGTTTAACTAATTTTGTTGTTCGGATACACGTGGAAAGCTACTCAAGGGCTATGTCCTCTAGCCACCTCAAGTTTTAAGCTGATAAACTAGAACGAAGGCGACTAACTAGTCAACAGCACCCACCGCCAACTCTTGGACTTTTTTTTTTTTTGTCTGAGCGAATGGTGGGATTTGAATGTCACCGTTACAACACACCTATGCCCCAAAGTGCATAGCATGATTTTTTTATTTATTTTTTGGCGGCAACGGAACGTGAACATTGGACCTATAGATCTATACCCAGTTACACTAACCATTAGGCCACGCTCGACCCACTAGTGTTTAACACTCAACAAGAAAGTGACGACAGCCAGGGTATTTTTCAGCTTCGCTCTAAAATACTTAGCTTACTCTGATCGAAAGTTAATATTAATTGATATCAAGTTAAATTTACTTACGCTTTTAACATTAATAAAAACAGCAAAAACATTCATTTCTTTACTGTTTATGCTAAAACTAGCAAACACAAATTAAATGGCCTCCTTTTTTTTTTATATCAAATATGATACGAATCATCGTCTAACATACAAAAAATGTTGGTCACATCAGATGTCTTAATTATTATTTTTTTCGCTGCAAATTGCAATCATATGAAACTATAGATTAGTTTAACAGACTGAATAAAACGACACTAATTTTATCGTTTTAATAGTACATAAACTTACAAACAAATTTAAAATTATTTCAGAATTTTGTTTGTTTTGAATTTCGCGCAAAGCTACAAGAGGGCTATCTGCGCTAGCCGTCCCTAATTTAGCAGTGTAAGACT
>NW_013666838.1:84301-86601 GCF_000517525.1 Limulus polyphemus | reverse complement strand
CCCACCGCCAACTCTTGGGCTACTCTTTTACCAACGAATAGTGGGATTGACCGTCACATTATAACGACCCCACGGCTGAATGGTTGAGCATGTTTGATGTGACGGGGATTCGAACCCGCGACCCTCAGATTGCGAGTCGAGCGCCTTTACCGCCTGGCCTGTTTGTCTGGTTTAGAGCAAAGCCACATTGTGCTACTGCTTTGTCCACCGCGGGGAATTGAACCCGGATTTTAGCATTGTAAGTCCTTAAACTTACCACTGTTCCATTATTTCAAGAGTTGGCACAAGAAATACTGAAGTAACCACATAAAACAATGGTTGAAACAAAAACAATACCGAAACAATACTAATGCATACAAACAATTTATTGAACAATAACGCTTAAGGTTGCGTCGTCGGAATAAAAGTTTATAACCATTCTTTCTCAACAATATTTTACAGAAACTATGGTTGAAACAAAAACAATACTAATGCATACAAACAATTTATTAAACAATAACACTTGAGGTTGCGTCGTTGGAATAAAATATTATAACAATTCTTTCTCAACAATATTTTACAGAAACTATGGTTGAAACAAAAACAATACTAATGCATACAAACAATTTATTAAACAATAACACTTAAGGTTGCGTCGTTGGAATAAAATATTATAACAATTCTATCTGAACAATGTTTTACAGAAACTTAGTTACACTTACACAACGGAAACTGAATGTATTTACGCTGGAAATTACTCCAATACCGCTAATAGAATTAACATAATCTACGGAATTGGGGACATTTGATCCTTCAAGGTTGTCCTTGAGAAAAAAAAAATCCACCCTTCACTTCCAGGAAATAATCAATTCTCTTATATACTCCTTTAAAATGCCGACCTTCACTGCATCCGACGAACACTCATTCAATAAGCCAATCACCCCTTTGTAAGAAAAATAAAACAGTCTTACCCGGAGCCTAGCCTACTTTTTACAAATTTTAAACTTGTGTTCTCTCATCCTAATGCCTTCAAAATACAACACAAAGAAATCACAGGCATTTTCCCTATCCATTCCCCAGATGGTTTTTTCAAACTTTAATTAGATCACCCCTTTACAATAACGACGCTATAAAGCGTTCTGAGTAAGTTCAGTTTCAAATGCATGTTTAAGCACAGATTAATTACAATGCATAAATATGTATACTACGCTCACTTCTTGATAACTATTACCCATTTTCAGTTACCTTTCTGTTCCTAGTTAGTAAATACAACTTCTTAATAAATTATTGTACGATTTAGTTATTGTCCCCTAACTGTGAAGTTGAAATTAAAGGAAAAATGCTGCCAACCAGTTGCTTCGAAAATGATAAGTACTAGAAAAGAACTGTTTGTTTTTTATGAATTTCGCGCAAAGCTACACGAGGGCTATCTGCGGTAGCCGTCCATAATTTAGCAGTGTAAGACTAGAGGGAAGGCAACTAGTCATCACCACCCACCGTCAACTCTTGGGCTACTCTTTTACCAACGAACAGTTGGATTGACTGTCACAATCTAACGCCCACACGGCTGAAAGGGCGAACATGTTTGGTGGACGGAGATTTGAACCCGCGACTCACTGATTGCGAGTCGAGCGCCCCCTAACGACCTGGCCATGCCAGAAAAGAACAGGGAAAAAAGTTACAGTTGTATCATAACACTTGCACAGATTAGTCAACATATATATTACAACTATGTACATGGGTAAAATGATGTTACTCAATATTATGTATATTCACATTACAATACTTGATATTAAAACTGTTTAGAAAGTTACAAAAACTTAACTTTACGAAGGCGTTACTATACAAGTTACACAGTTCAGAGAAAATTTAAAAGAATTCTAATAAATCTTAAAAAATATAATACATTACGTCATTACGTGCACGGTTTTCTGTTTTTACAATCTTTAGCTAATACTTTGGGATACAAGTGACTATCGCCATCTGTTGTTAATATTAAAAATGAACTAGCAGAGTAAATTTTATATCCTTCTGTTAATTGAAATTAGCTTGTTTTAGTCCAAAACTTCAGATTAGGTGATCTGTGATACGTCTACCGTGGGGTTCTAAACCTTTACTCAAGTGTTATTACAAGCTTTCAAGCTGGAACCATGAAATTGGTAAAAATCAATGAATGCAATGTTATTAATTTTGTTGACATAATTCGTACAAATTGTTTGTTTTGAATTTCGCGCAAAGCTACACGAGGGATATCTGCGCTAGCCGCTCCTAATTTAGCAGTGTAAGACTAGAGGGAAGGCAGCTAGTCATCACCACCAACC
>NW_013666838.1:64078-83401 GCF_000517525.1 Limulus polyphemus | reverse complement strand
TCTTGGGCTGCTCTTTTACCAACGAATAGTGGGATTGACCGTCACATTATAACGCTCCCACAGCTAAAAGGGCGAGCATGTTTGGTGTGACGGGGATTCGAACCCGCGACCATCAGATTGCTAGTCGAGCGCCCCCCAACCACCTGGCCATGCCGGGCAATTCGTACAAATAATCATCATCAATAAGACAGACGTATTACATAATAAATCTCTACGCCGTATTTTGGTAATAAAATTAAATTCACTGGAAAACATAGCTTACGCCTAGCCGATACAAAGGAACAACAGTGTACTGATGCCTCTTATGTATTTGAAAACATTTTGTCTTTTGCATACAAACATCCAGCCATCATTATTTTATAAATCTTATAATTACTATTTGCATACATGCGTCCAGCCCAAAAAAATTAATAAATCTTATAACAATGATCACTAATATGGGATTTTGGCAACATAACAAAGCCGACCGTAGTGTCGTTTCTGTGGAACTTTAGGCAGAGTAGATATTGTCGATGTGAAAACTTTAATGGACTGGAACTGCCTGTTCAAAGAACTAAAAGGAACGATGACGATGTTTAGGCTTCTATATAAAGACGACTGTACCAAAACTGAAAGCTCCCACTCGTAATGTCGTTTTATACAAGTTTGGTTTGTTTTTTTTTACTTGCAAAATGAATTTTATAAATGGCTAAATAAAATTAAGTAAGCTGTGTATAGAGTTTGGTAAAAAAAAAGAAATAACAGACCGTACTGACACGTGTGATTTTTTAATATTTACTACCATTTGTATTTTGTACTTATGCCAAAACCACTAGGGTTGTATATCGTCGTCCATAATTTTGAACTGCCGACTAGAAGGAAAACAACAGATCGACAGCATCCACCGCCAATTCTTGAGCTACTCCTTACAAACGAATAATGAAACTAATCATAACATTTTAACGCCCCCACAGCTGAAAGGACAAGTGTTCGATCCCGCAGATGGCTTGTCGAGCGCCCTATTAATCAGGCCCTTCTATGGTAAGACGCAAGTGAGAGAGAGAAAACTAATGATGTAGTTGTACGTCTGGAAAACACATTAATTCCGATTTGAAAGAGAGAAACTTTAATTGAATTAAACTAAAATAAACTTTGATTGTTTTGCACTCCGTAAAAATATATAATATTGTGTTTTTATAAAGGTAGAATATAATTACACAGACACGTGCATATTAAGAGATAAAATTAACACTCAATTTTGCCCATTACAACACGATAATAAGTTTTTGCCAAAGATAGTCTATTCATTTTTTTATTTTAACTTAATGGCTCATCATTCTGGATATAAAGTTAAAACGTGCTTCCTCATTAATGAAAAACAAACAAAAACTTTATAATCGTGAATAACAATTTATGTTATAAATAATAAATCTATTTATAAGTTTGAAACAAGTATACAAGATCAAATACCTAATATTTCGCTCGCTAGGGGGCGAGGAATAAATATCACGTTTTGCTTTTTTTTAATTATTAAAACGTCAATTTCAGCTATACTCAGTATACAAAGATTTTGCTTCTGTTTTCCTCCCACACAACACTCACCAAAATAGGATCTTGAGCCTCGAACAGATACTTGTTCAGTACTAGCTAGTTTCGCTGGCTGTAATTACTTACACGAACACTGCAATCTCTTACATTCAGTTAACAATAAAACTGTGGGATCACTCCCAGAATAACACTACCTTGAAGATGAACCAGGAGGCCAACTAGTAGCCGCGAGCCGTCTACCTTGAGAAAGCAAGAAGAGTCGATTTAGAGTTTATAATAGATAGAAGGAAGGTGTCCAAGGTGCAAGGGGCGTTTTATGTGCTTTCACGAGATTCATACCTTCGCTGTTTTGTTTTAATTAAAACACAAACATATTATAATAGCTAGACGAAAATACAGAACTCCACACCAGCTGATAAATACACGTACACAATTGCAGCCAAAATTAAAGTTTTTTTTAAGGTTACATGCACACAGTGCCAACCTACAATATTAGACATTTAAAACAAAATTATTATAGAATTTTCCGTTTGTTAGTTTTCGTTTCGTATAACAGGTGGCCACCATCGTGACTACTACCCATGACAACAACCATTCCAAAATATGCGTGTTAAAATGGTAACTTAAAGAAAGGTGAATGAAATGTTCATTGAAAAGCATAAAACTGATATATCTACAAGTATTACAGCACGCAGGTTTTATTAAATGTTTACACACTTTGAAAAAATCGTATAAAACTAGGGAGTTTTTTTAAATTGTATTTCTTACACAAAACAAAGTTTCAATGTATAATCATAAATCCTCAAAAATTCAGTACGGGCATACATATACATGTTGGTACTGTATATAGTTTCACTGCCGTAGGAAGCAATTTTGGAGTGGTCAGACCATTGTCACAGCTAAACAATGTGGCATGCAAGGTATGTCGTTTCTAGGAGGAATCTGGGGAGAATGTGTCCAGAAAGTTTTTAAACATTTAATGCTATGAGGTCGAATCTTGAGCCATTTTAACTACAAATACTGCGAACACACACACACAACGTAATGTATTAACTTTAAAAGAAGCAAGTTTTAATAAATAATTGTAGTTATACATGCCATGAAAAAGTGGTCAGGCTATGGTCTGACTGACCTTACCGCTTCCTACGGCCCTGACTTTTCAGAGCAATATGATGGATTTTAACATAGCATGTTAGTAGTACTTTAACACAAGATCTCTACCTCAAAGATAGACGAAATAGTTTTTGTGTGACAGGGCAAGGACAAGAAATTCTGGCAACTGTTTCTTGGAATTTTTGCATATATCATTGTAAAGTCTGGAATCTGCTGTATCCAAATACGCAATCTATATGATGGTAACATGTTTCAATCAGGAGTTATGAGCAGTCAATGAAATACAAGGTTTTGGAGTGGCTGTACCACCTTATCAGCAATAGTCACACATGAATTAATTATTTCTTATTTGATTTTAAAATCAAATTAAGCAAACTTTCTTCACTGTTTGTTTGTTGTTGTTTTTTTTAATTTCGTGCAAAGCTACACGAGGGCTATCTGCACTAGCCATCCCTAATTTAGCAGTGTAAGACTAGAGGGAAGGCAGCTAGTCATCACCACCCACCGCCAACTCTTGGGCTACTCTTTTAACAATGAATAGTGGGATTGACCATCACATTATAACGCCCCCACGGCTGAAAGGGCGAGCATGTTTGGTGTGATGAGGATTAGAACTCGCGACCCTCAGATTGCGAGTCGAGTGCTTTAACCAACTGGCCATGCCGGGCCCCTTTCTTCACTGACTATTTAAAGTTGGAGACCTCGTTCTTGATGAGCCAGAATGCTACTACTATTACCACTGTTCTTGTCAGCACCAAACATATTTTGAGTGCTGCCACAGCATGCTTGAGCTTGACAAATGGTTTGGCCTCAACAAGGGCTGTCAAAAAGTTTATCGTGATCACATCCACAACAGTTGCAAGTCAAACATCTTGGAACCTTGCGTGTGCAGGTAATCGAAGTGACCGACGATGACATGGCAAAGAGTAGCAAAGTTCCATTTATGGTCAGTGTGGCTTGGAGTCGTATATTGAAGATCTGATGGGCTCTGGTCTGAAAAGAGATGCAATGACATGCGAGAAGAAAAAGGCCTATACAGCAGACCTGTTGGTTACACAACAAGAAGTACCATCCTTAAATGTGGGGTTTCTACTGATGATGTGGCCATTTATAACTTAGTCAATTTTGTCCGATTTGGAAACTTTACAATATACTACAGAAGTTTCTCCAAAATTGGATGAATCCTAGATTTTCATCTTTTTTTAATGTCTGATCCCTACCACCAAAATGCCTCTGGTTGAGGGAGTGATCCTGTGTTAAATCAACAATAACAGCTTTATAAAATTTCACTTTAAGTGCAGTTCGTCAAATTCAGCTTCCTTTAAACTTTGGTAAAATTGTGTTTAGACTTAATTACAGGCAAACAAATCACTTCAGAAGTTCAAGAATCCAAAGTTTTTTGCAGTTTAAATGAAAAAACACTTCAGTTGGTTGTCATTTGGTTCAAAACCAGAAGTGAAAGATGGGTTGATTTACACTACTTAAATTTTTAGCAATTACACTGAAATTATTGGTACTCTTGTTTTAACCCTAAAATTACCAACTTCATTTCATACCATTCACTGCCAGTGGGGCCCCATGGAAACTGTATTGTATAGAGTAATTTATGTTTTTATCTGTCTCACACACTCAATATGATGTGCTAACCAAAAGAACTGAGTGAAATCATTCAATTTCTATGTAAAGTACACAGAAATCCAGCAGTAATTAAAAAATTAACTGCAATAATAATGATCATGTTTAAATTTGTTTATATGTTTGATATGTTATTGGAGATCTTGTAACCAACACAGTCACGGATCCACAAGAAACAGGTACATGAAAAGTTAGGAAAATTTATAGATCTCACTAATAATTTTAAAGTGAAATAACTGTGTTAGAACAAACAAAACTTAAGGTAATCCTTAGTTTTTCTATTTATAGTTTGCCTTGGTGAATGATGGGTAAATGAAAAAATGCACTTTACTAACACTCTCGATATGAAAAAGGAAAACAAAAAACAACCCAGAGTTACGTTGACTTGTGTTTATTTATTGTACACAAAATTTATGTTCACGTGTGAAGCATCCAACTGGAAAGCTGTACGGTTTCTCTTGACTGAAATAACATAATAACTTATTAAGCAGTGGCCTTAAATACTGTAAAGCAACAAATGGTTTCTAAACCTTTTGGCAATTTTTCAAATTGAAACTGCATGGTTGTTCTAATAACAAGGAAGTTAGTGGTTTTATGCTACTATATTTGAAATATATCAGATATATTTTAGATGTTTGTCATTAATTGGGCTTAGTTAGTGAAAACCAAGGCATTGCATTCTTATAGCCAGGACCAAAGTTTGATTAAATACAAGATGCCAAAACAGAAACCGCACAGAGTAATATCACTAATATCAGTTACCTTAGTTATGATTTTCTTGAAAGAAACAGAACTAAAAAATGAAGATTATAGAAAAGAAGAAATGAATGTAAGCTACAGGAGAACATAATATATCACTCACTGAAGCTGCACTAGAGTAAACACTGTGTTACGTTAATTCAAGCACATGTGTGAAAGAACACAAAACAAATAAAAAGCCTGAGTTTTCACTAGAGGTTACTACAACTAGTGAGGTCTTCTCTTAAAAGCAGTCTTGTGCATGTCACAGATTACCATGCTCCAGAATTGTCAGTAAGGGGGAAGGACGTGCTGGGGTTGTAGCTTCCCCAAAACGTGACCGAGTCTCCCATGCCCAACAAACAATACTGAGCAGACAGGAACACTTTGAAAGTAGTTACAGGCATAGTATTGTACTCGGCTTGCTGCACAATATCTACCAAGGTGGTTCTAAATGGTTCCTGAATACCTCTGTGTATCATTTGGGAGACTTCTATGCTTCTTGTGCTTCGGTGTTAAGCTCGTTATATGCTGACAGATTTCAGTCACTTTACCACTTCAAATCACTTTTTGCAGCCCTAACACTAAAAGGGTGCAGGAAATACTTTCTTTTTTTTTAGCCAATTAAAATATTCAAAAAAGTTCAGTTCAAATTAAGAAAAAATGGTTAGGGTTTATTTTTCCAACAAAAATGTCTCTCACTGGCTCACGAGGGGCCTGTTAAAAAAGAAACTATAGTAGATTGGTACAGTAATTTTTTTTCTCATCTGCAATTATATACGATATTAAAACATCCTATCCTGTATGTTATACTCGTATATCAGTATTTCATCTTTTATACGTTTTACATAATAAAAGAGGTTATCGTGTGTTCTGCTGTACTCGTACCGAGAAACACGGCTGAAGATGAAATAACTCTTCCAATCTTTACTCTGTCTTGATGGAACATGCTATCTACATAGTACCTTATCATACAAAAGAAAGGGAAAATCCTAGGTACAACCCAGTGTTTTGTTAATTAAGCTTATCCAACCATTTTATTATTATGTTGCTCAGCATATGAGAGATGACCTTCATACAACTATTGTATTATATTCTCAAAACCAGTTCCTTATTCCCCACTAAAGTTACATCAGTCAAAAGAAAGAAGCCAAGTATTTGTAAAATAAATGACTAAAGACTGATATTTAGATCCACGAGGTTATTTACCGTAGCTAGATATAACAGCATAAGCAAGTTTCGGTTTGTTTTGATTTTCACTCAAAGCTACACATGGGCTATCTGCATTAGCCATCACTAATTCAGGAGTGATACACTAGAGGGAAGGCAGCTAGTCAACACCACCCACCGCCAACTCTTGGTTTATTCTTTTACCAATGAATAGTGGAATGGAATGTTACATCATAATGCCCCCATGACTGAAAGGACAAGCACATTTGGTGACAGAGAATTGAACCCGCAACCTTCAGAGTACGAGTCGAGTGCCTTAACCACCAGGCCATAAGCAAGTTACGCTGCCACATTTTTTTTTTAATTGTTATCTTGGGTTGTGTATACATGTAGATCTTTTCTCTTTGTTTTCATATCACTCACACCTTAAGAAAAACTTTAAACTTTGTTAGATATTTAGTTTTCTTATCAGCTTGATCTACATTTGTTTGAGTTCATGTACACTCTTCTGGAGGTTACTAACCATAACAGAAACATTGAGAAGGCCTGAACTTTTCCCTTACTGATATTGTAATTTCAGTTTTATTGTTTTCTTCGGCCAAGATTCTCAAAAGATATGGAAGTCAGTCAAAAATGTTTGACTGGTACAAAATTGACCAAAATACCTAGTAATCATTTTTTATTGATCCTATAGGCCATAAATATAGATTTCTCAAGCTACATATTATTCATGCGACAACATTTAGGGGTTTAAAACCTTTTTAAATAACAAAACAAATTACACTTAGCTGGTAAGAATAATAAATGGTTAGAAGTAAAATACAGTTAAATAAAAATCTTAGCATTTTAACTTACTGTTTGTCTTTGACAATTTTAAATTTGATGAAACTGAAAAATTAATCTTAAAAACTGTTACAGGCATTTTGTAAATGTATTTAAGATACTTTCATCTCATCTCACTGCAGTAAAAATAAATTTATGCCTATATTAATATACTACTTGTAACAGCCAAACTGGAAGAAATTTCTAGTATTGTTATTCAATATAATTTTAAGAAATCAAATCACTTATATGCCATTACTCTGTTTGCATGGTTATATAACAGAGAGAGAGAAAAAAATAATCCCCGAAATAACTGAAAACTGAAGTGAATTTATACTTAACACTTGGTTGACAATGGTTATTAGTGTGAAAAAATTGGAAATGCAAACCTAAGTATCAGAAATAATAAGATTTGAAAGCCCAAAGCTAGACTTGTGCTTTTTCAAGGGTTATAAACTTGTGGGCTGTTTTGCCCAATAATATAAAATATACTGTAAACTTAAATTATTTTAAAACTTTTTTGAATAGACAGATGGATGTGAAGAGACATTTATTTATTTTCGATACTTTTTTGTGTGGAAAAATAAACTTATTGGGCTAAATGGTTTTTTGGAACCTTGCACTACTTGATATTATGTCTGCCTATTTGATATGACAGCAGTAAATACACCAGTTCATCTTTACTATTGGGAAGTTGAGTATTAGATTATGCTTTCAAATGCAAATAATAATCTTACAATTGAACAGTAGATTTCATGCTATAATAAATCCATTATCTGTATAATACACCTCGGAAAAAATTGAAAAATTTGAATAAAGGGTTAGCAAAAACTACTTCGTGTTTTTTTTTTTATACCTTACTTGATCTGTTTTACATAAAATATATTTCTTCATGATTTTGTAATAAGAAAACTTTACTGAATACATTTAACACATTTCAACTGTCCTATAATTTAGATTACACTGATGACAGCAAAACATTAAGAGTGAATTAACATTAAAGAAATGCATGGTCATATACACCTTCTACTTTCAATAATTACGAGTTTTTAATTTCCTCTCAGCTATCTTTAAAAAAAAAATACAACTACTTATCTATTAAAATAAATTAAGTTCTGGAAGTTTGGGATTATAAACATGTTTATGTCATTACTGCAAATTTTCTCGTGTGCAAAAGTTGTTTATAAACATTTTCATGCATACTGTCTTCCGATGAAGGAGGAGGCCACCTATACGATTCTTGATTTTTAAAAAAAATAGAAAATACCGAACTATTTAAAAAACAACTCTAACAAATAGTTATTTATATAATGTAAATCAACTAATAAAAGTTTATACAAAAATTGCATTTCACTATTTATCAAAATTAGGAAGCAAGTCATTGTCACCTTTAAATTAAGTTAAACACATGAAACTATGCCATCCTATGCAGAGATAAACCACACTAATACTAAAGCAGTTATAATCTTAGTAGACTTGTACACTTCCCAGAATTAGTGGTAGCAGCCAAATGGGAAGAAGTTATCGGTTTAATCGCACCTGATGTTTAAATATATAATATATATTGTCAGGTGTTCCTTACAATGCTTTGTATTCAATTCCTGTAATTTCTCTAATCTAGTCATTCTCGTGTGAAATAAATTAGTTGTTATGCCATCCAATTAATATATACTAGCAGTAGTAATGAAACTGATCTATTTTCATGAAATTGAGGTGCAATCATTTGCAAATTAACTTATTCAACAACAAAATTTTGGCTGCATGAGATTCATTTCCAGTTAAGACAGTTTTATTTTTCTGACAGGATGGTTGGCCTGTGGAATGGGTTGCCTTCAGATGTGGCAGATGCAGTCAAGTTAAGGAAGTTTAAGGGAAAGCTTGGTAAATATTTAAATGAAACAGGGCTGCCTTTGAGATTTTTTAGTTTTAAGTGTAGTTTGGTGGATGGGACAATCTAGGTAGAACCACAAGTTTCTTGTTGTCTTAAGTTTTATGCTATATTTTGTGTTAACTTCTGTCTTTAAGTTACTCATTAGAAAGATTGTGTGGCCAAAAAATATGACTTTTAAAGGTCACATGAATTGTTACCATTTTTTGACATTTATTTTCCATAGTCCTACCATTCTCACCATGAAGTATGGAAAAAGATGATACATCAACACTATCAATTCTCTTGAAAATAAAGTAACATGAAGGGACAGTTGGTCCATCTAGGCCATCCTTTCAACCAAATTAAACTAATCACTGAGAAAAAAAACTGTATTAACACTATCAATTCCCTTATAAATCTTAAACACCTAAATCAGATAACTTTTAACTCTTCTTTTTTAATGAGAAAACAAGTTCAGAGATCTTAACCAAACCTCGTATGATAACCTTTCCATCCCAGGTATCATTCTAGTAGCCCTTCTCTGAACCCTTTTCAGTATTCAATGTCCTTTCTAAGGTAGAGTCCAAGACTTAACACAATACTCCATGTGAGGTTTAATGAGCAACTTATATATGCAATTATAATATCTTTAGACTTGTATTAAATTTTAGGACATAAAATCCTGCTTGTCCTACTGCTAGCAACAGCACAGTAGTTGGAAGGCTTAAGAAGTTTTTTTTTTCAGTTCTTTAAATCAAGCGAGAGCAAGAAATTTTGAGCAGGTTGCAAGGGTTATATGAATATTAGAAAAGACATGTCTGGATGAATGGGTAAATTTGCTCATATAAGAAGTTTTTGCAAAAAAAATTGTTAGAACTGAATCCTTTGGCAACTGCTAGGATATTAGATATAATCTTTTTACAGTCTTGGCAAAATAAAAGATGATGTAACAAAGTTCTAAGATATTTCATATAGATTATAAAGATAAGAGAAGAAGCATTGGCAAAACAGAAGATGACATGACATAGTTATAAGATATTTCATATAGATTATAAAGAGAAGAGAATAGGCAAATTATTTTAGTTTTTCCCATGTATAATAAATGCTACAAGAGTTTGATAAGGAAACTGTTAAAACTTTTCAGTTTAAAGTATGAGGATTCTGAGAGGGCTCCTGTTCATACCTTTGACACCAACTGGTACGTGTACAGACAAATTATATATAGTTATGGTGGTAATAAAAACTAGCTTCCAAAAAATCTACTACAGAAATACCACCTTAGATTTTTTTTTTTAAGGATCTTATATTTGTTTTCATTAACGTTTCATTCCGTTTTTTTGTAGCTCTTTTATTTCACAAACCAAACATATCCAGCAATTTATAACACTTGAATAACATCACCCATAATAGTGCTATCTATACTCCACAGAAAACAAGTTCCCACTTTTGTGCTTCTCTTGTTAGTTGTTCACTGTTTAGATCCCTTTTTATTATTTCACCATATTTCTGCACTTTTCAGCATGTTGATAATATCTGAGAAATACACGATTCAGAACTATAACAATAGCATGAGGTCTGAACAATAATTTGTATGAGCACAAGGAAGCTGAAGGTAACAGAAAACTCTACATCTCTCATGATTACCTATCTATCTACCACAAAAGCTAACAAATGCAACAAAAAAATTTAATGTAACCTTTAGAGTTTAATCACAACATGAATTGGGGAAAAGGTTAAAAGCGAAATGGAAATTATTTGGTGATAAAACCATGAAAGTGTTAAATTTTCCGTTATGTTCTAACTTAAGAGTAAGACAATAATGAATTTTGAGATTTAACGTTTCAATTGTTTTAATAATATTTTCTCTCCTTTAAAAGTTAAAAATAATCAAAATTTAAACTTTAAAGATATATTTAGAAGAGTCAACACAGATCTAGCAAGGAAAACATAAAAATTCAAATAGTACTATATTACATACAACTAATATGAATTACTAGTATTACTATCTTAATTACTATGGACATTTATAAGTAATAATTTACAACAAATTCAGTAACAGTAATACTACAAGTCGTACTACTATTGGATTATAATATAAACTTCAGTACACGTTTGGAGTAACTTACTTAAAAAGTAACACCAATATCCATACAACTACTTACCCCACGGTTTATATAAAACATATGAAGTGAAAATGCTTTATAAAACTGAATAACATATTACTAGTAAATAAGTATTACTTAACTTTTTTTTTTTTAATTTCAACACACTCACAGCTGAGATAATTATACTGGCCGACACTGACGACCTCTGGTGATTACAGACGAAAATATATTATGCTAAAAATATTAACGCGATACATAAAATAAATATTCAGATTTAAAAAGCACAAAACATTCAATTAAGATATATATATATATGTATACAATCTTTTATTAGACACGATTTTCTTCCTTTTAAGATTTATAGCTTTTAGAATATATTTTTATCATACGTTAGACATCATCAAATAGGAAACATTCATGATTTACAAACCTTTAATTCTAAGGTAGCCCTTCAGTTGACTCTGAAATCATTATAGTTTAAAGACTTTCTGGTAAATACGATAGAATCAGAACTCGGGTATCTGAATTGAGTTTGGTTGTACTATAATACTACCTAGATTTCAAATTTTGACTTCAGGAAAACGTGATTCAGTCTGCTGTTTACGTTTATACAAACGATACGTACCAGATATTTTGGTGTCCTCGATTGAATGCTTGACCCGTTGTTATCTTGTAACTTGTTCTTGGGTTAAACCAAAGTCAATTAAACATCTACTATTTAAAATTATGTCTAATAAAGCTCCGAAACACTAAATTATTTTTGTTTGATAAACTTATATTGATGGGACCACATGCATTTATAACTGCTTTTAACAGCCCTCTGGCGCTTTATAAATATTAATCCAGTACGTCCTCACTCGCAATGAGAATATAAATGTGAACATTTTTAGGGATTTCCTGTAAGCAAAGTGTTCTTTCTTTCTTTTTTTTTAAATTTGTATTTTGATTAGTTCCATTTTGGTTTTGCAAGAGTAATAGTCATATTTGATTTATTATATATATATATATAGGATAGAAATCATATAATAATATATCGATAGCTCAATCATAAAATATTTTATTACATACGCTTGTTTTGTTTGATTTAGCGCAGAGCAACACGAGAGCTGGCTGCGCTACCTTTAATATGACAGGCCTTGTCAACATAACCTCCGCGAATTCTTGTCAGAACGAATATTAGGATTTGATTGTCACTCGAATAACGCATCCATAAACCCCCAAGTGCAGAGCACGATTTTTGTTACATTAGCAGGACGTGAACTACGGAACTTCAGCTCCAGAGTCAGGAACATTAACCACTTGACCATGCTCGGACCTTGTTTCTTGGAAAAACAATTGAAATCAATTTATTCAGAATTATTCAGTAGTAATTTGATTGACTCAAATGAGAGTATGCTTTATTTTATGTTTAGCTTAGCTACGTGCACGTAGAAAGCAACACCAAGTCTTGTGCTATCTTAAAAGGAAAAACAACAACAAAATAAACAGTATTTCTTATCTGTGGCGAGATGTTATAGTCATTTAAAACAAATAGTTTAGGTCATTCGGTGAAATAATGTTGATTCTGGTTGCTTTCAGATTTGTTTTATATCGGCCTTGGGCATTAGATCAATGCTAAAATATAAAAAAAAATCTATGAAGCTAGTCAAATTTAGCTCTAATACATTGAAAAGTTGTTACTTGAAAAAAAAATCATTGCTGTGAGTTGATGAATTATTTTTATGCAATTTTAATTTTCAAAATATATTTACTTTTATTCATTTGTTTGAAATAGATTGATAATGCTCATAGTAAGTTTGTTAATTTTTTAAATTTCTAGATTTGTTTGTCATTCACCTGGCTCCAAAATTAAATACAGAGTTTATATCATTTATTGAAAAATAACGTAACGAATAGATATTAAGGAATAATTAAAACTATGTTAACAAGAGGGGCATTCAGTAGAGGGCATACCTCAGCCACCCGGTTTGATCATACTTGGCCCTCAAAATAATAAGAAAATGTGTTCGTATGTCCTTCGTTATCAACGAACACGGACCATTTTTGGCAGGAGGACAATGAGGGATAATATTCTACACATGTCCACCAAGTTTTGACCGAGTTATAGAGCAAATTAGTGTGAAAAATCGGTTAATCGGTCCATATGTTAACAGATAGGGCTTTTTCGTGACTTTCATCATTGTTCAAATGAATACCAACTTTCGTCCAAAAACATTTAGCAGTTTTCGAGAAAGCCTGCTGACAAACACAGAAGTGAAAACATAACCTTCGGTGACGGAGGTTAAAAACGATTGGCACTTAACTCCTATTACCACGTTTGTTTTAAAGGAAAATCCAAAACATTTTTTGTGAGGGATTTTCAATCTTTAGGTAAACCCACATTTTATTTAATCAAATAACCATCACTCTTGTGCAAAGGGAACATTATAGTGACGTGAACTCATTTCTAAACAATTCACGAAAGAATAACGTAAAATTACAAAACTAAATGGAATTAATAGTTTATATAGTTTAATTCGAAGTTAGATATTTTACCAATTACCCAGAAACTAAACAAAGAACATATACATAAAACCAACAGAAGGTTTGTTTGTAATTAATCACAAAACTATGCCCCCCCAGTGGCACAGCGGTATGTCTGCGGAATTACAACGCTAGAATCCGGGTTCCGATACCCGTGGTGGGCAGAGCACAGATAGCCCATTGTGTAGCTTTGTGCTTAATTACAAACAAACACAAAGCTACACAATGGGTTATCTGTGGTCTGCTTACTACGGGTATCGAAACCTGGATTCTAGCGTTGTAAGTCCGCAGACATACCGCTGGGATACTGGGGGGGGGCAACAGAAGGAAGCTCAAATCCTATCATTTCAGAATATGTTTACTTTAGCTTAACACTGTCAGTAGATTAATTAAAATTAAGGAAAGTCTGAGGTTTCGTGTTACTTAGGTACGTTTTACAAAGGTCAATAAAAAGATCAAAAACCAAAATGTACAGAAATGTAAGTAACATATGTCTAAACATCCTTAGCATAAGCGTGTAAAGTATCCTTTTTATTTACAAAATACAAAGTGAATTTACACCGGATTAAATAATAATGTAAAATATATATTCAATAGATCAACTTCAGACATACATTAGAAACAGTTGTTTGAATATTTGTGTTTCAAAATAAAATATGCCAAGTAAATCTAAATGTTTGGAAAAGTGGATGTCATGAAAGGCTCAGGATTTATCTTTTGTAAGATGATTTCCATAACTAGAAATAATAAAACATTGGAGATATTTGTAAGAATGGATTTGTTTGTTTTGTTCTTAAACACAAAGATAAACAAGGGAATATTGGTACCTACCACGGGTATCGAATTCAAATTTTCAACGTTATAAGCCTACCGACTTACCGCTGATCAACTGGGGAAATGAGAATATATATATTAAGAACTTAAAAAAATCATCATAGTTCATGATAAGTTTATAATACAACTAATAACAAGAGGGAATCCTCAACAGCCGCGGCACTTGAAATTCTTTTAGGCAGGATTAGAGTAAATTAATCTATGAGAACTTTCTTTCCTTTTTATTAGCTATATTTGTGTGCGCCAGCAATACCAAGCGTAGGGCGCGAGTGTACCCGATTCGATTTTATTACTCATCAGAATCTCCCCCAGCCTACCCTCATATTGAAATTCTTTGCAGGCAGGATTAGAATAACTTAATCTATGAGATCTTGGGCGTGGTCAAATATATCAATCAAAAGGGTTTGGCCTCAAGAGTCCAAGACTGTAATTAGATTTCAAATCGGTTGAGAGATGACAGAGCTATGAGCTAAAAGTGAGTACTTAAAAAAACAAACGAACAAACAACAAGTCAGAGCCGTTCTATGAGGCGATATACCGCGGCTAAAAATGTCGAGAGACGTTACCTTATTCAAAATTGGATGAGTTTGCTTCATATAAAATATGAGAAACTCAAATGTTGTAAAAAGAATAGATAAAACACACTGCTACAAAGTTCAATCAATCTATCCTTCTCTAGATAAGTAGTTGAAACATTAGAAACGTTAGATCTAATTGCACCTTCTATCTAATTTAAGGCTCTACAAACACAAACAAATAGTTTTGAAATACTGGAATTTTCGTGTTCAAAACACAAATCAAACTACATAGTTGGATTTGTTTTCCCGAAAGGTGTCCGAAGGCCACCTGGAGGGGGTCACCTGTTTCGATCAGTCGTATCACTATACAGTAGTGTGTTGTCTGTTAGTCAGTCAGTAGAACCAAAATAGCGTCACATAAATAACGCCCAACGTTGCATTTTGTACTTTCGTAAGTTCAGTAAAACGAGAACATTCTACGAATCACAAGAAGAATTATGCACTCTGTAGGGGTATAGTACAGCATGACACACGAACTTCAAAAGCAAGAAATAAAAAAAAATATGTGTTCCTCTTAATTTTGGTTTTATTTACTCTTGAAACAGAACACTTTCGGGGACCATGCGGAAGTACATATAATATATTGCATTGTATAAAAAATCAAATACATTAGAGAGTACAGTCTCATGTTGTTAGTTTACACTGTGGTTAACTGTCATCCAACCAATCAGACAGTGTCACACCAGCATAATCCTAAAAAGTACAAACAGTTATACTATTCCGGCATTAATGTGGTACATACACTCGTGACTCCTAGGAGAGAAACGCTCCGCATGGCCAGGTGGTAAGGACGCTTTACTCTCAATCTTTGGGTCGCGGGTTCGAATCCCCGTCACACCAAACATGTTCGCCCTTTCAGCCGTAGGGACGTTATAAAGTGACGGTCAATTCCACTGTTCGTTGGTAAAAGAGTTGACGGTGGGTGGTGATGACTAGCTGCCTTCCCTCTAGTCTTACACCGCTGAATTAGGGACGGCTAGCGCAGATAGCCCTCGTATAGCTTTGCGCGAAATTCATAGCGAACCAAACCAAACCTAGGACAGAAATGTTATTTGAGAAAAGTATTGAAATCATTGACTACATTTAGGTTCAGCAATCCTGCAAACCTACTCTTAATGCCTTGGTGACCTTTCGGGCGTATTTTAGTCTCTATTTTAGTAAGGAGGGTACGCCATATTGAGAAAGAAATCCTCCAGGAAACTCCGAGTTCGCCTGCCAACTTTGGACCTGCTAGCTCTACAATTCTAATAGGAATTAGCTGGACATACACAAAACGCTAAGCTGAATTAAAATAGGAAACTTTAGTAAATAATGATGACTTCCCATTATTATTTATTATAATGATGACTTCCCAGCATCACAATTCTAGCTAAGCGACTCAAGGAGTAATCCTAAATACTATTAGACACGATTTTTTTGTCAGCTATTTTAGCTTGAATCTAGGTCAGTGATATCAAAGTGGCATCAATGTGTAAAATTGACAAAGACTACTATAAATAATAATTCTAGAAGGTTTTTGTCTGTCTTCAATCGCTAATATGCTTTCAAACCTGTTTAATTAGGATAAAGTGTGTCAATGACGACAACCCAATGAATGTTGCATTAATCTACTACGAAACCATACTAATTAGTAGTTCTGGCAAGGAACGAGAAATTTATAACAATAGTAAGTGTATTAGTAAATCCTTATAATTAATTTGTTAGTTTGTAACTAAGCACAAAGCTACACAATGGGCTATCTGTGCCCTGCCCACTACGGGTATCGAAACCCTGTTTCTAGCGTTGTACGTCCGGAGACATGCTGCTCTGGGGAAGGTGAGGGCAATCCTTATGATAAACCTTAGAATAAAAAAATAACAAGAGCAATGGGCGTCATAAAACTTGATATCTGTGCTTGTTTGGTTTAGCGTAAAGCTACGCAGTGGTGAATTTGCCCTATGCTCGCCACGGGGTTCGAACCGCAAGTTTTAACGTTATAAGATCTGAAACTTACCGATGAACCACGAAAGGGCGGAGGGAGAGAGAGGAAAGGAGGGCCGATTTGTAATTTTAAAATACAAAATGAAATAAAGCCTCATTAAATTTTGTAATTGTACGAAGAAATATGAATCGCAGACTGCTATTTTTTTCGGTTCCACTGTAGTTAAAACCACAATCGGTGAGAAGATTAAAATACAAACATAACTAACTCAGACATTTAAACTGGATTTCTTTTTGGAACTTCTTTTCAAAAGTTTAACTATGAAATTATTTGACAAAATCACGACTATAGGTATATAGGACTAGCAATGATTTGGCGTTAGAATAAATAGAAAATGTAGGGGCCAGGCGTGGCCTAGTAGTTAGCACGAGGAGACGCACATTTATAGGTCAGAAGTTCGAGGCACTGTATGCTACTGAACAAACATTGTACTTTCAGATGTGGGGGGCGGTATAAATGTGATAATTCTGCTATTTCCGCCGAGAATAGCAGGATAGCATGCTGTGGGTAGTGTTAACTGGCTGATCTGTGTTTGTTTGTTTGTTTATTACAGCAAAGCTACATTGGGCTATCTGTTGTGCCCAGCGCGGAGAATCGAATCCCGGATTTTAGGGTTGTAAGACCATAAACTTAATGCTGTCCCATCGGTGGACTATGCTATTATTGAACCCTAGAGGGTTTCTGACCTGACTGTTTTAGCCCAAGAGTCACATAAAACGCTGTTGAATTCAGGTTTGAAAATACATCATGGAAAAATAAAAATAACAAAATATCGAGAAAAAGTATGATAATGTTTTGGACTGAAATTATTCAGCTGTTTAATTTTTATGATTTTATGAGAAACAGGTTCAATGATTAATTGAAATAATATATATATATATTTTTCATTTTAATAACAAATATTTAAACATAAAACTTGAATTAGTTAAAGCAGTTTGGGCAGTTTTACTTCACAGTAGGCCCGGCATGGCCAGGTGGTTAGGGGCGCTCGACTCGCAATCTGAGAGTCGCGGGTTCGAATCTCCGTCACACCAAACATGCTCGTCCTTTCAGCCGTGGGGGCGTTATAATGTGACGGTCAATCCCACTATTCGTTGTTAAATAAGTAGCCCAAGAGTTGGTGGTGGGTGTTGATGACTAGCTGCCCTCTAGTCTTACACTGCTAAATTAGAGACGGCTAGCGCAGATAGCCCTCGTGTAGCTTTGCGCGAAATTAAAAAAAAACAAAATTATTTCACAGCAAATGTTTTAAACTAGTTTATTGTTTTGATTAATTCAATTAGTTTACCTAGCTATATTTAAAAAATACTAAACAAAATTGGAACGAATCATACGATAAGGTGAATTCATATATATACTGAAAGAGCTCAAAACCTACGAGAAAGAAGTTTGTTTATCCTAAAGCAAAACCATATTGGGCTATCTGCTGTGTCCATCCATCGCACGGAATCGAATCCTTAGACATACCGCTTGTTTGTTTCTTCTGAATTTCACGTAAAACAACACAAGGGCTATCTAATTTAATAGTGAAAGACTAGAGGGAAGGCAGCTAGTCATCATCACCCACCGTCAACTCTTGGGCTACTCTTTTACCAACGAATGGTGGAATTGAACGTCACATAATAACGCCCCCACGACAGTAAGGACGAGCATGTTTGGTGGGACGGGGATTTGAACCCGCAGATTGCGAGTCGAGCGCCATAACCACCTGGCCAGACTTTCCGCTGTCCCTTTGGGGGACAGAAAGAAGTTATGTGGGTCGTAATGACAGATTTGGAAAAAAGGATTTCAGTCATTTAAGACACCTCGATTTACTTAAGGTATGTTTTATCATAGTTGAACATACCCTAAATAGGGCTGAAATTTTGTTAGCGCCTTTTCCCTTTTTAGGTTCCACTTAAAATATTTGTCTTTCTGAATTACATTTCTGTATTGCTAAACATTTGTCCACTATTTTAAATAAAGTTTCCCATTTTTAAATAAACTTCTATAAAATATTGGTATACTTTTCTATAACAATACGTTAATAAGATACACTGGACTTTAGTATAACTATAGAATATGCTAGTTTCCCTTTATGTTTTTTATGGTGGTTCGAAACTTTCAAAGCTATTGAAATTATGTGATTGTTAATTGCCTTAATAGATGGCGCTACAACTGAATCTTCAGAAAAATGTTGGACATTTTGAAAAAAAAAATTGTATCAAAGCGTTTTAGTCTCGAAAAAAATAGCATCATTAAGATTGATGTTATATGTCGAAAGTTAACTTAGAGAAAATTTAAAGAAATTGTCATTCAGAACGTGAAAATAATATGTAAAACTATAATCAAGCACGTCGTTACGAAGCTATCTATTTTTGCCAGTGCACAGTGTTTGTTTGTTTGTTTCAGAATTTCGCGCAAAGCTACACGAGGGCTATCTGCGCT
>NW_013666838.1:58568-63078 GCF_000517525.1 Limulus polyphemus | reverse complement strand
CGAAATACAATACGTAGTACCAATGACGATGAAGATACCTCAAGATATCGACTAAAAATAATATGGAACGATTTGAAGTTGATGAATATTCATAAGTTAAATCTTATAAGTTTCCAGCCACACGTCGAAATTATCAGGCGTTTTTATAAGAAAGATGGCTGAAGATCTGGAATAACCACAATCCCGTTCAGTCAAATACTTCACAATTCCTCTTGATGCAGGTCCATCAAGGGGAACTGTGAAGTATTTGACTGAACGGGATTTTGGTGATTCTTGATGCAGGTCTGATGGACTTTTGTACCATTGTTTTTTTTTGCTTAAACGTGGCCTTGGAAAGTTTTACAAGATGTTTGGTGTAATATTCACTTCGTCGACCTTGGGAGAAGTGTGCTACAACGGAAATTTCGATGGCAGCTGGGCAATAGTACAAGATAAGGGCCATCAGACTGAGTACTGTCGACCCAAATTCTCGTCACGTGGCTAGCTCGGCAACCCATGCATTCAAATAGTTCAATTGAAATATGATATATGACTACAAAGGAAAGTTCTGACAGTCACAGGAGACCCTTGGCGACCCACCCAAAGTATAATATATGACTACAAAGGAAAATTATGGCAGTCACAGGAGACCCTTGGCGACCCACCCAAAATATAATACATGACTACAAAGGAAAGTTCTGACAGTCACTGGAGACCCTTGGCGACCCACCCAAAATATACTATATGACTATAAAAGAAAGTTCTGACAGTCACTGGAGACCCTTGGCGACCCACTTAAAATATAATATATGAATACAAAGGAAAGTTCTGACAGTCACTGGAGACCCTTGGCGACCCACCCAAATATAATATATGACTTACAAAGGAAAGTTCTGACAGTCACTGGAGACCCTTGGCGACCCACCCAAAATGACTTGACGACCCAGTTTTGGGTCTCAACCCAAGAGTTAAGAACCACTGGTGTAGAAAGTATTACAAGGGAAGCATAGGATTGAAATATAATAAAGTACAATTAACAACTCAGTTTATTTGCTAAGAAAAGCAACCGATTACATTTAACGAAGAAGACTAAAGCTCAGTTAGAATAATGTAAAACCTGTACACCATACAAGTATCTAATTACATCGTATTAAGGCAGGTACTAACCCAACTATATTTCCATATGATTAAGTTTATTTGTTTGTAATTATGCACAAAACTACACAATGGGATATCTGCGCTCTGCCCACCACGGGTATCGAAACCCGGTTTCTAGCGTTGTAAGTCCGCAGACATACCGCTGTGCCACTGGGGGAGCCACGAATATTGTTTGTTTGTAATTAAGCACAAAGCTACACAACGGGCTATCTGTGCTCTGCCCACCACGGGTATCGAAACCCGGATTCTAGCGTTGTAAGTCCGCAGACATACCGCTGTGCCACTGGGGGGTCCATATGGTTAAGAGTTCATGTGTTCGTAGATAATCACTTAACATTCAACCATTCTGATTTGTATTCCAGTTTAACTCCTCTAACAGACATTCACGATCAAGCCACAAAAAGGTGATGAACTAGGTACTAATGGTTGTAAAACGCTTACAGTTTTAGTCCAGACTTTAAGGTTTTCATCGTGACATGTTGTAATAACTTTAATGATTAAAACATTTAACCTGAATGAAAAGTTTACTTTTCGTGACATATTTTTCTTAATTTTAACTGCGATGTTAGTTTGAACGTGAACATATTAATAAGCCAGATTCAGAGTTCACTCAGTTCACATTAAACGGCTTTACTTGTCTTAGGATCTGAGTTCCATATCAGCACTTTCATTCTTGAAGTTTTTTTCTGTTTCGCCCACCTCCCCTTTTATGAGAGAAATATATTTATAACGTTATAACCTTATTCAATTATCGTAGGAAAGCTTATGTTCATCCAACCAGGATGAGATCAATATGCTTATCTGGTAACATAAGGTTATCAGCAGTTAACAGCCCTCGTGGTCAGCATTAGACGTGAAGGCGGGAAATTGTTGGTGCTGAAAGAGAGAGACATAGAGAGAGAGAAAAAAAAATTCCTTTTCCAAACATTTACTCGATACTTTGGTAAAATGTCAATATGTTTCCCTGGAATATATGAAGAGGGCGGGGGGGGGGGCTAAGGGCTTCAGTCGTTTTAAGATTCTGCGCCAATACCGATCGTTAAATTTCTAGTGACATTCTGGTAATGCGGCAGATGGTTTCAAATCTCTGACAACTCCAACCCGACGAACTTATCAACCTCGCTAGCGAAGAAAAGTTATAACTCACGACGAGTGTGTCGCTGTAGTCATCAATCTAAAATGAAAAAGGTGCGTAAGAATATATTTAGGTTAGGTAAAATAAAATATTAATTAAGTTATATTTATATATCAAATTGCTAATTAAACCTGAATATTTTCAAAGAATATCGGTTGTATTAAAGGAATTTTTGTATTTAATGTACAGTGTCCACTAAATGTAAAAAATAAAATAAAATAAAATAAAAACAAACACTGTTTTCAAATATAATGTAAGGAAAAAAATTCATATTAACAGACAATACAGGAAAATTAAAAATACGTATATAATAACTTATACGCCATATTTCCTTTAAACTAGATGGCGCTTAAGAATGAAATAGAACAAAATGTCCATAGTTTTCGGGCAAATCTATACAAAGCTATTTGCGGATAACCGGATAACCGTCCGTAATGCTATACTATACAGATATACTGAAAGCCTGTCAACATAACCCACCCAATAATTCTTTGCTATTCTTAACTAACCGGAGCTCTCCTAGTGACACAGCGGCATGACTACGGACTTAAAACGCTAAAAACCGGGTTTCGATACGCGTGATGGGCAGAGCACAGATAGCCCATTGTGTAGCTTTGTGCTTAACTACAAATAAATAAACAAACCGGATTGTGGGATTTGATCCTCGGTCTTATAGCGTACTCCGGCTCCAAGGTGTAGACCGCATTTTGAGGCAAAGAGTTGAGAACCACGAATCTTTGGAGTCACAATCCAGGAACGATAAACATAAGGCTAAACCCAGGACATGAGGTACTTAAAAGAGAAACTAGATTTAGGTATTTAGTCTCCTTTGTTTTATTTTCTATTTACCAGAGGGAAGAAACGACGTCCCTCAGAAATGTATCAATTATCTTTGTTTTTCAGTCTGATATTATTCTAGTGTTTTGTCTTATAAAAAAGTATTAAACCTTTGGATTTTGATTTTGTTCTATTATTTTAGTCTCGGACAACCCAGTAACTTGAACATTTTTACGTGTAAAGTGTTTCCACCTACGGGTTTCTTTATTCATTTTTATATTTAGCTTTTTTATTATTTCAAACTTAGAAGTGTGACAGACTAATGCACTAAGTTTTAAAAGAAACTGTTTGATTTAAACATATTACTTTTTTCTTATACATATTGCTGAAAAATGATCACATCGCTAAAGAACAAACACACGTTAACATTCTTTTATTTCTTCATTGCGTCTCTTATACATATAATTATCTAACCACAAATACCGCTATTCGTTATAATATAGACATGATATGGTCGGGTGGTCAGGGTGCTCGACTCGCAATCTGCTGGATAGCGGGTTCGAGTCCTCGTTACACCGAACATGCTCGCCATTTCAGTTGTGGGGGCGTTATAAAGTGACGGTCAATCTCACTATTCGTTGGTAAAAGAGTAGCCCAAGAGTTGGCGGTGGGTGGTGTTGATTAGCTGCCTTCCCTCTAGTCTTACACTGCTAAATTAGGGACGGCTAGCGCATATAGCCCTCGTGTAGCTTAGCGCGAAATTCAAAACAAACAAACCCTCTAATCAGAGTTTACAATTATTGTTAAGTATAAATATTATTGACAGTGATTGTTTATATACGTATGGTCAGTTTTGGTACATAATACGCGTTTTCTTTCTTTTTTTACAGGTCAACTTCTTAAGTTCAGTACTTCTTTTAATGCAGTTCACGATGACCCACTTTAGCGATGCACACCTCCAAGCAACTTTTGTGGACCGTGAGTAGCCTGTTTAAATTATTTTTTCTATGCTTACTCCAAACTCTGAAAATTCTATTACTCTGATCAGGAAAAGAAACTTGGTTACCAAGACTTTTAAACACGAGTTTGATCCGGCATGGCCAGGTGGTTAGAGCGCTCGACTCGCAATCTGCGGGTCGCGGGTTCGAATCCCCGTCACACCAAACATGCTCGCCCTTTCAGCCGTGGGGGCATTATAATGTGACGGTCAATTCCACTATTCGTTGGTAAAAGAATAGCCCAAGAGTTGGCGGTGGGTAGTGATGACTAGCTGCCTTCTCTCTAGTCTTACACTGCTAAATTAGGGACGGCTAGCGCAGATAGCCCTCGTGTAGCTTTGCGCGAAATCTATAACAAACAAACATTAGTTACTGTAAACTCAAACCATGTAATAAATAAACATATTATGTAGCAACATGAGTTACATTACTAGAATTACACATATATCTCTCTAATTTTATC
>NW_013666838.1:55787-57834 GCF_000517525.1 Limulus polyphemus | reverse complement strand
ATATTTTAACTTCAGACAAATGATGTTCAATATTTTAGCTACAGACAAATAATGTTCAATATTTTAACTTCAGACAAATGATGTTCAATATTTTAGCTACAGACAAATAATGTTCAATATTTTAACTTCAGACAAAGGATGTTCAATATTTTAGCTACAGACAAATAATGTTCAATATTTTAACTTCAGACAAATGATGTGAAAAGTTGACTTCAAGATATACTTCTGGTTTCCTCGTTGCTTGAATTTTGCGCAAATCTACTCAAGGGTCATCTGCACTAGCCCTCTCTAATTTAGAAGTGATAGACTAGAGGGAAGGTAGGTATTCAACACCATCCACTGTTAACTCTTGGGCGAAAAGTGGGATTGATCGTCACATAATAACACACCCAGACCTGAAAGGGCGAGCATGTACGGCGATGGGTTCGAACCTCCGACCCGCAGATTGCGAGTCAAGTGCCCTAAGCACCAGACCTTATACTTCTGGTTGAATAAGATTTGTAGATTTCGTGATGCACGCCCCACCCCCTCAGTGGCACAGTGGTATGTCTGCGGACTTACAACGCTAGAATCCGGGTTTCGATACTAGTGGTGACCAGAACACAGATAGCCCATTGTGTAGCTTTGTGCTTAATTACAAACAAACTCAACGAACAGCTGTCTTTATCATATCCTTTTTTTTTTGCTGATACTCATCATCCTCGTTTTACAGTTTATATGGCACAGCGGTACGTCTGCGGACTTACAATGCTAGAATCCGGGTTTCGATACCCGTGGTGGGCAGATCACAGATAGCCCATGGTGCAGCTTTGTGCTTAACTACAAACAAACAAACAGTTTATATAATTCTAACTTCGTGTTGTTTAACACGTTTTGTTTTTTTATTTTTCGGCAGGGTTGTAGTTGAAGAAAAACAATAAGAATATATTTTATAACAGGCTTTAATTAAAATATCACTTTTGAAACTGACGCGAAGCATATGTTTTTATTTTCATTTACTGATAGTCGTATTACTAATGGCAGAAAATGTTTTTATCTCTAAAATAACCAGGAAAACGAGTATTTTTGTTTTTGTTTTCAGTACCGAAGGATAAAAATAAATGCAAAACTGCAATAATTTAGTAAAATGAATTGCCAACAGAAATATTTTGATTTCTTTCCCGAGCAGTTACCAAAACATTAAAACAAATTTAAAAATTATCTCGACAGAAGTGCGTCAGAAATTGGAACAGTTCGATCAAGAATACCGTCACGTGTGGTGGATACAACAGAATTTAGACTGGAATTTCACTACAAATATTACCAAACAAAATGCTGAGGCCAAAGAACAATTTGCAGAAGATTTCGACTTGTGGATGGTAAAATGGAAGATATGGGCACGATCCATCGACACATTCGCTTTGCCTCCTATTATTGGTCGTGCGGTAACACTCATGTTGCGAGGAGTCGTATTGTACGACAACAGCTTGTCGAGGTAGTTTTGATTGTCTAATTTCAAATTAAAAGGCTTAGAAGACATGATATTTGATATAGTAATGCTAAGTTAGTTTAACTACTACGTTCGTCACGCTAGAAATATGATCCCTAATACTTTTTTTCTTTCTTTTCGTAAACAAATTTATATGCGCTTCGAATTTTTAGCTTTTCCGAGATGTTTTCCTCATTGGCGGTTTCAAAATTATTTTGTTAACATGCTTTTGTGTGGACTATTTTAACAATTTTTAGATATAGAATAAATCTGACTCACTGTGAGGGAATGTTCAACATGATTACCACGAATGTTTCACATGATTACCACGAAAGTTCAACATGATTACCACGAATGTTTCACATGATTACCACGAATGTTCAACATGATTACCACGAATGTTTCACATGATTACCACGAATGTTCAACATGATTACCACGAATGTTCAGCATGATTACCACGAATGTTCAACATGATTACCACGAATGTTTCACATGATTACCACGAATGTTCAACATGATTACCACGAATGTTTCACATGATTACCACGAATGTTCAACATGATTACCACGAATGTT
>NW_013666838.1:53771-55032 GCF_000517525.1 Limulus polyphemus | reverse complement strand
CCACGAATGTTCAACATGATTACCACGAATATTTCACATGATTACCACAAATGTTTCACATGATTATCGTTAGTAATAAGAGTTTGCTTCTTTAGTTTACAGTAAAGCCACATTGGGCTATCCGCTATGTTCAACGCGAGGAATCGAACCTCGGATTTTAACGTTGTAAGTCCGTAGACTTACCGCTGTCGCACTGGGGGGTCAGTCATAAGATTCAAAGTTAACAAGAAACGTAGCAAGAAGGCTTTCAGACTTACCTGAAGTGGGTTAAATTTATAGACGTAATAATAATAATAATTAGAATAATATCTCGCTATCCAGAAACCTGACGTTTTGATATGGTGGGCCCCTAAGGTGCAGTACGATAGAAATCCATATATAGATTATGGACAACTTATTTTCCATGAAGTTTCTAGAAAGGTTTTCATATAATTGATAATTCTAGCACGAGACAGAACCCTCAAATATTGCTAGGATATTTTCAGGTAGCGAGTGGGCTCGAGATAAGCTTTTTTACTTTTAATATTCAACAAGCTGGTAAACAAGTTTACCTACATTTGTAAGATCCTTGAACTTCAGGTGTTTGATTAAACATTTACAGTTGTCATAGCCACCAATAGATTATCCAAACAGAGAGAGATATTCGAAATCTAAAAGCTGTGTTTGATAGTGATTTATGATATCACGAGTGTTCTTCTCATACGTGTGAATTCAGGGCCCAATAGATTATCCAAACAGAGAGAGATATTCGAAATCTAAAAGCTGTGTTAGATAGTGATTTATGATATCACGAGTGTTCTTCTCATACGTGTGAATTTAGGGCCCAATAGATTATCCAAACAGAGAGAGATATTCGAAATCTAAAAGCTGTGTTAGATAGTGATTTATGATATCACGAGTGTTCTTCTCATACGTGTGAATTTAGGGCCGAAGATATCACTAAGAGCGAGGTTATCCAACTGATGAAACAATGCAATGTAATCTTTATAAGTAACAACGCAAAAACAGGATTTTGAATTCGCTACAGTCATTACTGAGCTTCTTTTGATTTTTGATCTAAATAGGTAGTCTGCTCTGATGGTAAGTTGATATTTGTCGGTGATGTAAGCATTTTATAACTTATTACAAATGACATTTGCAAAATCCGATTCAGATCTCAGGAGTAAACGCACTCTTCTTTTGCTTTAGTCAATTTTGAATTTACATATCGAACCGCTCTGCTGATTGTTTGTTTTTTAATTTCTCGCAAAGCTACACGAGG
>NW_013666838.1:51724-53027 GCF_000517525.1 Limulus polyphemus | reverse complement strand
CTGTTGTATGTCCATATAACTACTTCGCAGGGTGTAGATGGATGGATCTTCATCAAGATTGGTATTGAGGTTCATTAGATTCATGCGGAGATATATACAGATTTTCAGTTTTGCATTTTGCGGTTTTTATGGGAGTTTTTGTTACCATTATTTCGCCCCCCGTAAATGGATCTTTACCAAATTTGGCATGAAGGTTTTTTTTTGAGTCCATGCAGACTACGAGCAAATGTGCGGTTTTATATTTTGTGTTTTGAAGTTTTTAGGGGCATTTTTTACAATTACATATAAGGGAAGCAAATTTTTATGTCCTAAGATAACCTTTCATTAATCATGAATTTACATAACTTCTGTCCAGGGGACGGGTATAACAGCTAGTAATAGAATAATATTTCCTTTGTATTATCTAGGGATGCTAATATTGTCATTGATAATTTCGGAAGTATCATACCAATGATATTACATCTAAAAGATAAAGCAGATTAAAAGCATGTTAAAATCGAATCTATAGTCGAAAGCTGTTCAATGACAATTTAAAATTAATTAACTTAACATTCAAATAGATTCTGAGTTTCACATTATCTTTCTCATTGAAACAACTATAGCTCAACAATATGAACTTGTTGTTTAAGACTGATAACGCAGATAAATTGATATGCAGAATTATACACGGACTTCATCGGGCAACAATGTACTGACTTAGTACACTGTTGCCCGATGAAGGCTCCAGTAAGAGAGCCGAAAGCTCGCAAATGAAATTATTTTAACGTAGAGAATTATTTTAACGTCTGTGTATAATTTTACAAATATGAACTTTGCACACGGCGAGTAAGCATTGAAAATATGTACTCATAAATACATTGCTGTGTTTATTGTTAGGCAAAGGTTTAGGATATTTTGAATAGGTTAAAATATATTTACCTGGTGGTTTATCGTTTTTATGATTCAATTCTGAATTTCAAAAATTTCTTTAGTTTGTTTGTTATTGGTAAGACACGCTGAGACCCCTTGCGGAATTTCTAATAAGAAATTGAGGAAATTTTAGCCAGCAAGTAATAATATTTTGTGGTTTTCGATGAATGATAATGATACAAATATTTAACTTACTTCAAAAGACATACATGAAACAGTTTAACATCATATTTAACTTTCACTTCAATATCAATTACGTAATATATAACTTACTTCAAAAGACATACATGAAACAGTTTAACATCATATTTAACTTTCACTTCAATATCAATTACGTAACATATAACTTACTTCAAAAGGCAAACATGAAACAGTTTAACATCATATTTAACTT
>NW_013666838.1:46284-50852 GCF_000517525.1 Limulus polyphemus | reverse complement strand
CCACTCTCTGACACCAATTTGTTACGTCTCCGTTTGTTAATTGATTTTCCGTAACTTCGTTCCGACGAAACTTTAGCGACACAAGTGCTTACTTAATAAAACTGGTTTATTTCTTCCGAATACACCTTTACGATACACTTATTTTCAACAGTCGCTCTATAACAAACACTATATCAACGAATGTCAACAATACTTCTGACTGCAGTTCAGTTACTCACTATCTACAGACACATTGTTGTCACGTTGTGAGCGTCTTATTTATATACCAGACAAACATATATCTAGTAAATGCTAGGGCATTCACGAAGGAACAAGATACTTCTAGAAAGCAGGGGGCGTGACAATAGTCACGTGATCTCGCTGACGCAAAAGGACACTTATGTTTCATTGTAAGAGATAATATTTAGTTTGATCTTTTAAAGGATACAAGGATGTTGGAGAATTATGGCGCACTCAGATGGAAATAGAAGATGTTACTACAACAGCAGAACGACTTTGGAAGGAAACAAGTGACCTTTATCGGCAGCTCCATGCGTTTGTAAGGCATCGATTGCTACTCAGATATGGCCCTAGTATCGTTCAAGATAAAGGCCCTGTCCCTGTTCATTTGCTTGGTGAGATTAGTGTAATATTTTTCTGCTTAATTCTCTTCTGTTTATTTACCATCTAATCTTTTGTCTCGCATTGGCTCAGAGGGTAAGTCTGAAGGCTTACGACGCTAAAAATCGGGTTTCGATACCCTGTGGTGGGCACAGTACAGATAGCCCATTGTGCAGCTTTGTGCTTAACAATAGTTAATAGGAATTGTTATCAACTGTGTATTCTTAAAAGAAACTTTGCTCTCCTTTTCTCGTGCTACCAAATAATGTTAAACTGTATATCAAAGTAATTGCTTGCGTGTGAAGCTTTTTAGATCTCATTACGTTATGGACAAATGAGATTAGGAGCAGGGAAACAAGGATGAGTCATCATATACATAAGGGAGGGATGGGTGTAGATAGTACTATGTATTGCAAAGGGAAAGGTGTATTGGGAATGGATCTGTCATCCCTCAGAGCCACATCTCAAACAGCAGTGTTTATATGTTATGGTTTTGTGTGTGAATTTATTCATTTGTTTAAAGACATTTAAATTACCGGTACCTGATGAGTTTTAATATTTGACCCAAGATACCCAGGTTTAGGAAACGTCTGGTGTTTCTTACTGGATAAGTTGGTCAGTTTGTCATTTTTTTTATCAGACCGTTCGTTTCAAAGTGTTTTTTTGTACTGACGGTGTTTGGTGGGATTCACGTGTTGTGGAATAGGTTTAGATTTTAACCTCGCAGTCATTGAGACGCCCCACACGGCCATTAGATTCGTTCAGAAACCTACGTACTTAACTTCATATGAAAGTAATCTAAGAAAGTCACTTAAACGTAGGGCGGCAGATTGGTTATATATTTTATAAACTTTGTGCATTCAAGTACAAAATACCACCACCACCACCACAACAACAACAACAAAAGTTTCGCACGCAAAGCACGAGTTTTATCCTTAGTAATTTATTGAATAGATTAAGTACGCAAACAGTAATATGTTAAATAAATCCATGTAGGATCAAGTGTGCTTTTTTGTTTTTTTTAATCAGGTGGCCTATGGGGTGAAACGTGGTCGGGGATCTTGGATATTCTTCAACCTTCGGAAATAACTTCCTCCCAGACAAACGTGCCAACTGTGAATGAGTTTTACAAGACTGCTGAACGTTTCTTCAGTTCTATGGATTTGTTCAACATGACCTCAACCTTCTGGCGAAAGTCCATGCTCACAGCTCCATCTGACGGGAGATTAGTTGACTGTCACGGATCTGCCTATGATATCGGAAAAGAGGATGATTACAGGAATGTTTTCTTTAGTATATCATAGTTACGATCGTTTTTCAAGATATGTCAGAATAGTTCATTTGGATCAAAACTATGGGTTGACAGGAGTAGGTGAACTAATCCGAGAGGATATATTTCTGTAAAAAGGTTTTCCAACACATTAGTTATGTTATGTCGTATTATTGCAACGTTTTATCACAAAAATACAGCAAGTAACAGCATCAGATTAAGAAGCTTGAAACGTCAAATAGTGGCCCGCTGAGCCAATTAGTTATGACTGGAAAGCTTATAACATAGTCTTAGGACATCACACAATATAGAGAAGATGATATTCATATGTAATGAGTGACGAAAGAGTTAAATTTTCAATCTGAGAATAGTTCATAAATGTATCAGTGCTAAAAGATAAACGGAAAGAGAAAAAAACATATAAATTCGTTTAGTAATTAGACAAATGCCAGACTACGTGATGGCATCACTGAAAACTTCAATTTTTATGAAAGAAACTGAAATTAAGAGCGTCAACATTGTTCCTTAAATCTGGACTAATAAGATTCGAAGGACTTTTAGTTAATTATTTATATATTCAGAATAATAACGGTTATACAAAGAAAGTACCACGGTTTCATGTGTGTTCCTATACAACCCATGCTGGTGAATAAAATATATCCCAATTTGCTAAAAGTATCACTTTATTTCAAACTAAACAAACGCTCAAGAAGATAACCGAGTTTGTTATTTTGTTGTTAAAAACAGTTAATGATATCTAACTAGTCCATTAAAGACCTCTAAATGTAATTTTTTTTTCACATATCTTCTCGTTATAGTAGTACTATCGGCATTTAGTAGTACTAAACGTCTAATAACTTTCACCAGTGATAGTGAGCTGTATTCGAGCTATTAGCCTTGGTGTAGATATTACTCTGTTGTTGTTGCCTTTTCGTTGTAAATATAACTCCTTACACGAACAACGGAGTGAAAATTTAATCCCCAAATTTATTCTACAGGATTAGAATGTGTACACAGCTTAATATGGAAGGTCTACATCGTGTTTTTCACGAGATGGGCCACGTGCAGTATTACATGGCTTACCGATTTCAACCAGTCATCTTCCGGTCGGGAGCCACTTCTGCTCTTCACGAAGCGCTTGGTGAAACAATGGCGGAATCAGCCTTATCGCCTGATTGTATGAGAAGACAAAACATATCGCTAATCCCAGAAAGCGTATCAGGTATTTTCAATTATCACAAGCAGATTTTTTCTTCTTAAACTGTAACAAATAAATTTGATAAATCACGTGGTTTGTTTGTAGTGATTGAAACAAAGAAACGTGGTAGATGAAACCCAAAAAATACATATTGTTAAATAACTAAGAACTATTTATCCTCTATAGTATTGATATAGTATTACTTTTATAAAGTTTGAGCGTGTTATATGCAGACGCCCCTCCGTTGTTGTCAGCCAGACTTTTAACGTTACTTACTTTATTCCTAATTTTGTTTGAAATGCTATTTGTATGATTGGCCTAAGTAAGTCTCATATAGTTGGTGAGCCCAAGAGATTTCAATGAAGTGTCTACCTGGAGAAGAGTTCCATAAAGGTACAATCTTCTCGAGATTTGGTGAAACAAACAACTTATTTTATACGCGTGCATATTACATTTATCGCACCGATGTTGTACGAGTTTAATAGAGGTTAGAGATATGTTAATGATGTACATTTATTTGGGGAACACTTCCAGATGCCCACGTCATCGATATGATAAACATATTTTTTCGTTCGCTTGCCTCATGTAGCTTTGCGCGAAATTCAAATCAAACAAACAAATAATTCGTTGTTTTTTTTGTTGTTTTTTTGTTAAGTAAGCACAAAGCTACACGATGAGTTATCTGGGCTCTTTTCACCGCGGGTATCTAAACTCGATTTTTAGCGATATAAGCCCGCTGAGCTACCGATAAAAGGGGGGTAGCATGTGTGAAACTATGAACTTACCATTTGAAACCGCTGCTTTGTTTAGCGTGTCAATCAGTGCTGAGAATGGGCCACGAATTCTTCGTCCTACGCCAGAAATCCATCCTCTCCAACAGTTTGCCAGCAACTCTGGGTTCCTTGTCGTCGCCATGAACTGCTGTATTTCGTCCTCTCCTTGCAATGAGAGTTGAAGATTCGGAAAATCTACTCTTCCAGAAGCATAAATCAAGCCAATTTTTGTCTTCAAACGGCTGATATACCTTGATTAAATTTTGGTTGAAGTGGATGATATCAATAAATGGTAATATTACGTCAACTGCTAATGTAGTTGTTCAATTCCTGTTAGTTGTTAAGTATCAAACACAAATGACGTGTGTCAAAAAAAAAAAGACTGCCCCCTTTGAATTATTAATAAACTGAGACCTTAAGGGAACGAATAAATAAAAAATGAAAGGAAAATTCATTATATAATTCAGAGCACTGTTTTTATTTTCTCCGGGGAGAATTAAAACTGGAAAATAAATATTGCGAAAATTTTCAAATATATGTTACGTAATTGATATTGAAGTGAAAGTTAAATATGATGTTAAACAGTTTCATGTATGCCTTTTGAAGTAAGTTATATGTTACGTAATTGATATTGAAGTGAAAGTTAAATATGATGTTAAACTGTTTCATGTATGTCTTTTGAAGTAAGTTATATGTTACGTAATTGATATTGAAGTGAAAGTTAAAT
>NW_013666838.1:42389-45284 GCF_000517525.1 Limulus polyphemus | reverse complement strand
CGCTAAAGTTTCGTCGGAACGAAGTTACGGAAAATCAATTAACAAACGGAGACGTAACAATATTCTCCTGCTCAAGTGGAAGGTGTATACTAACACAAAATTTTCCCATTTTATGAAATATAAACTTGAAACTTTTAGAACGTCTATACATGACAATAAAGAGTAAGAGTCAGCTGATCATAAAATGGCGTCAATAACTGAAATTATTCATTTTTTTTCTGAATGGATTTGGGCGGCATATTTAACATTTTAATATTATACACAAAATGATTTTTCACATTCGGAGAACGCATACAAATTAGTTACTGTTTCCTTGCAAAAACCCGGATGGTTCTAGAACTACGGTCACTTGATAGATAAACATCTTTACGTTATATGAAAACCAACCTTGCTGAGGAAGTTTGTAAAATGCCTCCAAAACTTTTATCTGTGACTAGAGGGGTGTGTAAATGTTCTATTTGAGGAGCATGATTTTTAAAATATGTAGGGTTAAAGAACAAAACATTTCAGGAAAAAAAGGTATTAAAAGTTCTACATGGAAGCGAAAAAAGCTCGGATACAGATATTCCAGGAGATCAGGAAAATATCAAGCTCCGAAACGGCACCTCCAAACCAGTCAGGAACAAGCCCACATCCGCAAAATGAAGACTATGAGTACGAAAGAGAACCTTCTGGTCCATAAAGAAATATCTTCTGGCATTATTAACGATACAATAAACGTTGATTTGAAGTTGACGAAAGCTCACAAAGTTCTCAATTATTTATCTATACCTCGAAATCAACAGCTGTTTCTCTAAAAAAAGATGGCCAAAACAACCGAAATCACAACAATCCTGTTCGACCAATTGTTGATGCAGGTACAATGAGATTTTGTCCATCCTAAGGACAGTAGACGTCTTATGGCAAACTGCACAATAATAGTGGGATTACGTTGGCATAGATATTCGTCGATAAAATCCGATCTCAAACAAACACCACTACATTGTTAATGTTCAAATCAGGGGGAAACAGACAGAGGATGATGTTCGAGAAAATACGGTTTCCAGCACTAGTAGTTCGACTTCAAAAGTTTTTTTTTTTTAACTTTTAGGACGAACTTGTGATGAATTTAGTCAAAGAGGTTTTTTATATGGATTTAATAATTTACTGGAGTCCTCACAATATATTTTATACAGTTTTGCAGGAGTATAACTGCAAATTCACGTAGTGTGTTTGTAATAGTGTTTTTATAAAAACGATGAGTTGTTTACTGAAAGTTCCTGAAATGAAAACTGAAAGGCCTAACTTCTAACATTAGATTTTAGTTTGAACTTTCCAACCTTAAAGAAAACCTCAAATTCCTTCGTTACTAGTTAGACTTTAAAGATAAAAATTGGTTTGATAAAGAGGCTAAGCAAAATGAATAAGGAGTGAAGTTAGGAAAACCGTATTTCTACGCATAAGACGCATAACTTCAAATAGATTCATAGCCAGTACCACAAGGGGATAAAAATCATGATTACAAAATGACTTCTGTCTTTTATATTATGTTAAACCAGTTTCTCAATATTTACTTTAAGTATAGGAGTATAGAAGCTATAATTATCTTGATATTTTTTAATTGCCCTTTAAGACGCCCCCCAGTGGCACAGCGGTATGTCTGCGGACTTACAGCACTATAAACCGGGTTTCGATATCGTGGTGGGCAGAGCACAGATAGCTCATTGTGTAGCTTTCTGCTTAACTTCAAACAAACCCTTTGAGACACTAGAAACGATGTATTCTATGTCCATAGCTTGTATGCTTAAGTTATTTGCTATGTACCTGTATAGAATCATGCAAAAACATTTGTGATAATGATTTTGATCCGTATCCATTTCGAACTTAGAAAGTTAATAAATCTTTTACATATGGGAAAGTAATGTTTGTGAAATACTAATGCTATAGTTCTGTTTGTCTGAGAAGTTGAAAAAAAATCTCATTATCATTATATATATATAGGTAGGAATTATTCGAAACCAAAATATATATATTCACTATTAGGTTCTGGTTTCTATTATGTGAGAAGTATTCATTGTAAACTACATATTTCAGTTTATCGAATTAAAATATTAACTATAAAAAAAAGAGACGAAACCTAGTACGTATATTTCTAGAACGTTTGATTAATGTACGGCTTAATAACAAACACGATTTGAAATTATTCATCTTATTTAAAACCACACAAGTTAGGAAGATAATTTATGGTTTCCTCCATATTTAATAACGCGCTACTTTTCTCCTCGATGTGATCCATACACGTGCATTCAATAAAAAACAAAAAACTGTTTCTAATCCCTCCTTCTCTTGCAGAGGATGACATAAGTTTGTTATTACGCCACGCCCTGAAGAAGATTGCATTTCTACCTTGGGCTTTGGTTGTGGATAAATGGAGATATGACGTTTTCAGTGGCGCCATCTCTCCAGGAGAGATGAATACACGGTGGTGGAAGCTTAGGTAGGGTCTTGCATGTTATGATGTCTAAGGCTATTTACTAATTGATGATAATATGGAATCAAATTCGCATTTCAACTTTTGATTTTATTTAGTGACCAAAAGATTAAGATTAGAACCTCTTTAGGTACTGAGAAAAAAAAATCGTTTTATTCTGTAATAGACGGTTTTCAGTAATTTTCGTAAATAATGTTCAAGATAAGAGAATAGCTCTAAAGGTGTACTGAAATTAAGGGATTAATCCTTCACAAAATCTAAAAATCTATATAATTCAAGGAGTGACGTGTGTTGTGTGCGTGGGACGTTTTTTAAACTTCATTAATCTAGACAAAAATGAAATTAGGAGGAAGAAAGTAGTGTTGCGTCAGCGAGGTCACGTGACTAGTGTCACGCCACGTTTTCTAGAAATATCCTGTTCCTTC
>NW_013666838.1:33036-42344 GCF_000517525.1 Limulus polyphemus | reverse complement strand
ACCAATGTATAGGTAGTGAGTAATTGAACTGCAGTCAGAGAGTATTGTTGAAGTTAACGTTCGTTATAGTGTTTGTTATAGCGCGACTGTTGAAATTAAGTGTATCGTAAAGTTGTATTCGGAAAGAATAAACCAGTTTTATTAAGAAAGGACTTGTGTCGCTAAAGTTTCGTCGGAACGAAGTTACGGAAAATCAACTAAAGAATGGAGACGTAACAGTAGGGACGACTTCAACACATGTGTGAGGGAGGAGTAGGTGTGTATATACTGCTATGCATTGCCAAAGGAAAGATATTAGGGGAATGGATCTGTCACCCCTCAGAGCTTTATCTCAGATAGAAATATCTTTGTGTTAAGGTTTTGTGTGTGGATTTTTTTCATGTGTTTATGTACATTTAGAGTACGGGTACCGTCACCTGTTGAGTTTTAATATTTACCCTCATAACCAGGTTTAGATGGCGTCGTTTGATCTGGTGTCTCTTCCTAGATAAGTCGATTGGTTTGTTATTTCTGATGAGACCATTCGGCTCAAAGTGTTTTTTCTTTTTGTTTTACTAGAAGTGTTTGGCGGGTATCGCGTGTTGTAGAATAGGTTCAACCCACTTAGATTTGACCTCGCAATCATTTGGACGATCCACACGGCCATCAGACTCGTTTAGAACACTACGTACGCAATCTGATACGCGAGTAACCTAGGCCTTAACTATATTAATTACTTTCAATACCCAACACTGCCTTTGCATTATATGAACTTTGTGCAAAATATCACAGCCAAAAATGTCTCGTGTTTGTAATACAAGTTTTCCCCTAGTATTTATTATAAGGTTCGGAAAAGCAATACATTAAAGCTGTTGTAGTACTAACATCTCAAGTGTTTCAGATTGAGGAAATATATATATATATATGGTCATTTTAGCAAATAACTCATTACGGGAGATAAATAAACAATTCTATGTTATTTTGGTGTTATAAAACAATCAATATTAAATGTTAAAGTCCATGAAATTTACACTTTCTCTATTTAGGGAAAAGTTTCAGGGCGTAAAACCACCTGTACTGCGCACGGAGAAAGATTTTGATCCTGGATCTAAGTATCATATTGCAAACAATATACCATATCTCAGGTAAGCCGGATATAAGTATCATATTGTAAGCAATATACTGTATCTCAGGTGGGCAGGATTTAAGCATCATATTGTAACGAATTTACAATAGCTCCTGTGAACCGGATCTAAGTATCATATTGTAACGAGTATATAATATCTCCTGTGACCAGGATCTAAGTATGATATTGTAACGCTTATATAATATCTCCTGTGAGCCGGATCTAAGTATCATATTGTAACGAGTGTATGATATCTCCTGTGAGCCGGATCTAAGTATCATATTGTAACGAGTGTATGATATCTCCTGTGAGCCAGATCTAAGTATCATATTGTAACGAGTATACATTATCTCCTGTGAGCCGGATCTAAGTATCATATTGTAACGAATGTATGATATCTCCTGTGAGCCAGATCTAAGTGTCATATTGTAACGAGGGTATGATATCTCCTGTGAGCCAGATCTAAGTATCATATTGTAACGAGGGTATGATATCTCCTGTGAGCCAGATCTAAGTATCATATTGTAATATACAAGATCTGTAAAAACAAAGATTAACCTGTAATTTTAGATGAACTTCGTGTATCAATGTAGAAACTAATCTGTTGTTACACATTAAACTTGAGGACAAAAAGTAAGTCTTAACATCCTGAAAATACAAATGTAGCTTTTAAAAAACCACAAAAATTAATAGTAGAGTTCTATATTACGTCGAACACAAGTTAGCTTTCAACGGTGAAAAGCTAAAACCAACATTGTTACCGAACACGCAAATATTCATAGTACTTGAAGTTCATACGTCATTAAGTTCAATATTCGTATTAGCTCTGTTGTTGTTCTTAAGCGCAAAGCTACTCAAAGAGTTATCTGTGCTCTGTCCACCACGGGTATGGAAACCCAGTTTTTAGCATTGTAAGTCCGAAGACATACTTGGTGGGCCTATTTTCAAAATTTCACTTTCTATTTTAAAAAGAAAATTTTCCTTTTAACTATTTTTTTCGTAGTTATTTTTACATTGTTCCTTTCCCATAAGGCACTAGAATAAAGACGTCATGATTTTCATCTGATTATGTTTTCAATTATCATAATAACATTGATAACCACGTGACTCTTTATTTCAGTTTTATTTCTGTATTGGTTATAAAGTTATTAAAGTATTAGGAAAGACAATTTTAGTTATATTATTGATTTTAAGTATTATTTCTGTATTATTACTTTTTGTAGAGCATATTGGTGTATAAAATAAATTTTAATACCAGTAATAAACGACCTTATAACACCAAGCTTGTTATTCTTCTTCTTTAATTGGACACTCAACGTTTGGCTTTACAGGAGCGTTCCACTGAAACACAAACAGTAGAAGCTGTTAGCGAAACGTTGAGTGTTCAATTAAAGAAGAAAAATGACAAATTTGGTGTTATAATGTCGTTTGTTGATAGTATTATTACTGTATTTTCTTAACGAGTACACTAATGTATTACGAATGCCGTATTATTTTGATTATATTGTTGATTTAAATATTATTCCTGTATTACTAATGAATATGTGAATGTATAAGGAATGCCATATTGTTTTGATTGTATTGTTAACTTAAAGATTATTCCCGTATTGTTTATGAATCCACTAATGTATTAGGAATGCCATACTGTTTTGATTAATATTGTTGATTTAGAAATTATTACTGTATTGTTTAAGAATCCACGTCATATTGTTTTGATTGTATTGTTGACTTAAATATTATTCCCATATTGTTTATAAATCCACTAATGTATTAGGAATGTCATATTGTTTTCATTATGTCTAGATATTACTTCAGCACATTTCTCCAATATCAGCTACTCGAGGATCTGTGCTCGGAAGTGCCATCAGAAGCCAACAAAGCACTTCATCGATGTTGTTTGTTTGGCTCAACACAGGCAGGTCACAAACTCAAGTAAGTGTCAGTAACGCATACAAAGTTGTAGTATTTATAAGATTTCTTGAACGCAGGTTGACTTTAAACTCAAGTAAGTGTCAGTAACGCATACAAAGTTATGGTATTTATAAGATTTCTTGAACGCAGGCAGACCTTAAACTCAAGTAAGTGACAGTAATGGATTCAAAGTTGTAGTATTTATAAGATTTAAGGCAGACCTTAAACTCAAGTAAGTGACAGTAAAGCATACAAAGTTGTAGTATTTATAAGATTTCTTGAACGCAGGCAGACCTTAAACAGTAAGTGTCAGTAACGCATACAAAGTTGTAGTATTTATAAGATTTCTTGAATGCAGGCACGACATGTAATGCTAAAATTTGGAGTTAAATCCCTACTCTTGGCACAGCACAGATAGCCTATTATGAATCTTTATACTTAGCAACAAACATAACTGAAATTAATGTTATTATGTTACATTGCTCAATTATCTACATTTACAGACTATACCTATACACATATTAGGGCTATAAGGACTCTCTTAGTTTTAAAACTATACAGTGCCCCGGTGGGACAGCGCTAAGTGCGGGGCTCGATTACCTGCGTTGGACACAGTAGATAGCTCAATGTGTTTTTGCTATAAAAACCACCGACCAACCAAAACTACACATTAAAATAATTAGGAAGGCTTTATTCAAAGTAAAGTCAATCTTCATTCAGACACACGACACTCGCATCAAAACACACGTAGGCAATTGACCTATGACATGCATTTTGGTTTGATTCGTTAAAAGATCATTTTTAATGATACTGGAATTTATGATATAAATAGTACAAATATATTTCGTAAATAAAATGTTTCGTAATCCAGAACCTTACTGGAATTTTCCACCCAAACGATATCTTATTTCGACACCTGGAATAAAAGGCCCCTAGGCCCTAATTTTAGGCCTCAGGGAGAGCAGTCAGTCAGTATCACACTCCGCCAAACGGGCTGTGTTCGGCTCTTTGAACCAAATAACAGAACTGACTGCCACTTTTATAACGCGTTTACATCCGAAAGAGCGAAGCGTGTTCAGCGGCATCATGGCTCGAATCTTGGACCCTTTGATTCACAGCTCGACTTGTTAACAACTAAGAAATACTTGGTTCGGAAATTAGAGTTAAATACATACAATCTATTTTTTGTGCTATCTTCATCTTTTTTTCTTCCATTTTTTTACAGTATTAACGATTTTTTGGTCATATTATGTCTCCTTTTTGTGTATGCTCTACTTTTATTGATACAACATTTAACTAAAGTGTTAGAAATAATTTAAGATTAATTTCTATGCGAGTTCTTTGAAAGTGTCGATTGGTTCTAGTTGATGATTTAAAGGATCTAGTTGAACGTTTACTGTTTTGGATTGTTTGTTGTTAAGCGCAAACGCATACAATGGGCCAAACTTGCTGTGTCAAGCGCAGGGATCGAAATTCGAATTTTAGCGTGATAAGTCCTCAAGGTTACCACTGAGTTACCGGAGGGCCACAATTTAGAATTAGAACTAGCAGTTAACTGTTTATTATAGCTGATAGTATAATTGGCTGGGTTTTAAGTTTGTTTGTTTGTTTTTGAATTCCTCGCAAAGCTACACGAGGGCTATCTGTGCTAACCGTTCCTAATTTAGTAGTGTAAGACTAGAGGGAAGGCAGCTAGTCATCACCACCCACCGCTAACTCTTGGGCTACTCTTTTACCAACGAATAATGGGATAGACCGTCACATTATAACGCCCCTACGGCTGAAAGGGCGAGCATGTTTGGTGTGACGGGGATTCGAACCCACGACGCGCAGATTGCGAGTCGAGCGCCCTAACCACCCTGGCCACCGGGTTTTCAGTTAAGTTCGATATAGATCCTAATAATTTAACTACCTTTAACATTAAATAAAATATTAAATTAAACATTTAGGAGAGACATTCTATAATTGTTTTTATTATACCCCCAGTGGCATAGAGGTATGTCTGTGGTCTTACAACGCTAGAAACCGAGTTGCGATACTCGTAGTGGGCAGAGTTCAAATAACCCTTGGTGTTGTTTTGTGTTTAACTACAAACACTTTTTAATATCATTTTAAATATATTGTTGATTTTAAAACTTTATCAAAAATATTACCTATTGTTTATTAACGGTCACGCCGAAATATTTAGATATTAATTTTTAAATATTGTTTTCATTCAGTTGATACTATTTATATTCATTTGGAAATTGAAATATTTAAGGACGCTGATGTCGTTGGGGTCGTCTCTTCCTTGGCCACGTGTGGCATCTCAGTTCTTCAGACATGGGAAACTGACAGCAGCGCCGCTGTTGGCTTATTTCAGACCTTTAAAGGAATGGCTAATAGAAGAAAACAGGAAGACAGGAGCTACAGTTGGCTGGTTTCTTTCATTAAATTAACATGTGTTTTTAAATATGCTTTGTGAAGAACGATAATATATAACGAAGAGGAGGTCGAAGCTAGTTTGATACGGAATCTTAATTGTTTTAAAGACTTGTTTTGAAAATAGGCTTGATATTTAAATTCGATTTTTAAAGTGTATGTCATTTTAGTTTTGAATACTGAATTACTAAATTAACACATATTTAGCTATTGCTCTAAACTCTGATAATGAAAATGTAGTTTTATTTAATTCATAAAGGTTATTAATTTTAACTGACTGTGTGAAAGAAAAAATTGAAAACGAAAATATTTCAATGTTTAAAAGGACTACATTGTTTTTTATTTTATTTTAACTTGTTATTGTTTTCGTATTGAAACTTTGAAAATAAATAAGCTGCGTTATAAACTCAATAAAATATCTTAACATGAGAAAATGTAACAGTCTATTATGTGTGAAAACAAAAATACAGACACTGTCTGTTAAGTAAATGCTTTGAATACATTACTACATTAATTTTGTTTTACCCACCATCATGTCCCAAATTGAACAAAAAAAATGCGGTCTGGCTAACTAATGAATGAATATTTGCTATAAAATTCTTATCAATGTTGTAAGTGTAGTTACCAGTTTGGCCGCTAGTTTTGATTTCACTTCTTTAAGTCGTACGCTGAATCATTTTTTGGCCACACCTTTTTTTTCACACCTAAGGTGTTTTTGATTAGATATCTTTTAACCGGTGGATCATACGTAACTACACGTGTTTTGGCCACCATACAAGATAAACCAGACATACAATGGAAGATGAAGTAAGTGGTTTAAGCCGGTGGATCATACGTAACTACACGTGTTTTGGCCACCATACAAGATAAACCAGACATACAATGGAAGATGAAGTAAGTGGTTTAAGTCGATAGCAAACAATGTAACTGGAAGCCATGTTTTGAATTCGATCTGATTGTATATTTCAGAATTTCACGTAAAGCTATACACACCGGCTACCTGTGCATAGCTGTCCCTAATTTTGAGTTGATAGCTTAGAAGAAAGTCAACCATCGCCAACTCTTGAGTTACAACTGGGTTACAGTTACCATTCAGACATTAATATCCCAGACAACTAGAAATGAGCTATATAAGTTTAAAATCCCAGGTGACAATCACCGAATCATACAAATTCAAAATTCCAAGTAATTACGACTGAGCCATATATATTTAAAATCGTAGGTAACTACGACTAACTTATATAAATGTAAAAAATCCCAGGTGGTTATAACTGATCTACACACATTTAAAATCCAGAGTGCCAATGACTGGATTATACAGATTTAGAGTCCCATGTGACTAGAAACGAATTATACAAAGTTGTTTTTTTTTATATCAGACTCCACACTATTCATTTTCAAACTAAAAACAGAAATGAGAATTTAATATAAGACTAATTTCCTTCAGAACATTAATATGTATCTGAAGCGGCAAATGACAGAATGAATAATAGTTTCTAAAGACATTTCCTACAGACGTTCTCCTTAAGAAAAATAAAATGAGTTAACACTGAATTAATTCTTAAAAAAAAGCTAAATTTTACAGAAAGGAATCTAATTATATTATTAAAACTTATAAATGAACACCGAATTATTCAAAGGGAAAAAGCTGGATTATTTGAAGTAAACCATTAAAGTAACGGAAAATAGAAGCAGCTGTCTGTGCCAAAAAGTAGCAAGAGGCCATAGATAAGACACATTTTATTTTTTTTAAAAACAGCGCAACTAATTAAAATTCATAAGACATATCACATTCATTTCTCAGGAAGATCATCACTTAACTGTTGAAGTCAATTGTGATTCCTCCTTTAATGTGCTTGTGACATTTCGCAAGTCTGTTAACTTGCTTGGTTTTTTTTTGTTGTTATAACTATTAAAGAGAAGAAGGCTTGGTATTCAATTCGTGATATCATTAAAAACATCCTTATGGAAGCAGAATGTGGAGTGACTATTTGAAAAAGTAAAATGACGTTGTGAGGCATCACCAGATAAATCTTGAATACAACAAGGTTTCATTATCGTCTTGAAGTGTTCAACAAGTGTCGTCCTAAGTGGTCTGATGAGAGCTTTATTTGTCGAGACTGAAGTGTTCCACAAGTGTCGTTCTAAGTGGTCTGATGAGAGCTTTATTTGTCGAGACTGAAGTGTTCCACAAGTGTCGTTCTAAGTGGTCTGATGAGAGCTTTATTTGTCGAGACTGAAGTGTTCAACAAGTATCGTCCTAAGTGGACTGGCGAGAGCTTTATTGGTCGAGACTGAAGTGTTCAACAAGTATCGTCCTCAGTTGTCTGATGAGAGCTTTATTTATCGAGACTGAAGTGTTCAACAAGTATCGTCCTTAGTGGTCTGATGAGAGCTTTATTTGTCGAGACTGAAGTGTTCCACAAGTGTCGTCCTAAGTGGTCTGATGAGAGCTTTATTTGTCGAGACTGAAGTGTTCAACAAGTATCGTCCTAAGTGGTCTGATGAGAGCTTTATTGGTCGAGACTGAAGTGTTCCACAAGTGTCGTCCTAAGTGGTCTGATGAGAGGTAGATGGATATAGTAGGAATTTTGAATTGTTTTACATATATTAACATACTGATGTTATGGCAAGGAATATGTGGGGTCGACCGTTAGGTCTCTCTCTTCATACGTAGAAAAAAAACTTGCTTTGGTTTGTTTGTCTAGTTTGAGAAAAATTCTACACAAAGGGAAATCAAACCTCGGATTTTGGCGCTGTAAGCCCGTAAACTCACTGGTGACCCAGGAAGAAAGATGAAAATGCTGAAAATTATTTGGTCATTTTTCACCCCGTAAACAATTTAGATTGTTTTAATGAAATTCAACACAAACGTTTCAAGTTCAAACACGAATGAAGTATCTTACAATTATTTCAACAATTCCTCATTATCTAGAAATATCGCCATTATTATTAAATAGAAAAATTATTCTTTATATAATCCAAGACTGCTTTGAACGAACAAGTTTTAAAATTTGCCTGAAACACGTTAGCGAAAAAATACTCAATAAAAACACGAAACTTCTGAAAATGAACAATGATCTATATCTGAAATCTGGTTCAAGTTACTAATGAAATTTAGAATACTGGTAGTAATATATATATATATGAACATTTCACGTGGGATATTCTGGTCGCATAGAAATATAATTGGTCAGTTATTGGCGCCAATTTCGTATAATTTAGCAACAAACAGACTGTTATGGTACTAAAAACTCGAACCTCTGCCACAGCGATATGCATCTCTCACCGATAGATGGCACAATATCTCTTTATAATCGTTCTAACTCCGTATCTGAATGATTAGGAATACACGAGTTATACTTCCATAAGCGATAATTATCTGTACTAAAATTCGTTTATCCGGAAAAAAACTTAATGCAACAGATAATAATAGAACAGAGAAATTACCATCAAACATTTTTTATGATCAATTATACATTCGACTCAGAAATATAGTAGAAACGTTGAATTGTGTTTTCTGCTCATTTGGATTTCCATGGAGTTACACCCCCCCCCTCGCTTTTAGAGAATATTGCCGTCTAAGAACTACCACTGTTCTTACTATTTAGTATAGTATCTTAGCAGAAGACAGCTATTAAAGCAACACAGAAAAAAACACACATAATCTCTCAAATACACGAAACATAATTCAAGTGATACTTTGCAACGTATGTAACGTTTCCTTGAGGAAAATTATATGAGGATCAAAGACAATATCACATTAAAATAGCACAGAATTTCATTCATGTGTTACTTTTAACGAAATATGAACGGTGTACACGGCGTGGTCACAAGTAAATAGACACCACCTTTTCAGAAAAAATGAAAA
>NW_013666838.1:27479-32084 GCF_000517525.1 Limulus polyphemus | reverse complement strand
GCTAGGTGGGCTATCTGTTCTCTGCCCACCACGGGTATCGAAACCCGGTTTTTGTGTAGCTTTGTGCTTAATTACAAACAAACATCCAAATGCTTGTTTTGATAAACTAAGTTTATGCTTGAAAGAAGGTTTAGACAGAGAAAAATATGTTGTTAGTGGACTATATCTGTTAGTGGACTATATCTCTTAGTGGACTATATCTGTCTGAAAAGCTTTTGGACAACGTTTCGAGCTGGCGAAGATTCTGCGATGACCGACGCAGCCAACTAACAACGCCTGCCAAATAAGTTGCTGAGTGTTAACGCCCCCCATCCCAAAATGCTAAGTGTTAACACCCCAAAAGAGTATGTAGCGCCATCTACTTGACATCACATTAATTAATATTATATGCATTTAACTATTCATGATGTTAAGAAAACACATAGGCTCGAAAACCCAATCTAACACAAAAATAAAAGCCCCCCAGAACTCCTTGAAACAAACTTTTTTTGGACTTCATGTAGTCCATTGCGCTTCAACCATTATACATTGCAGATGTTAAACTGAGGCTTAACTTAAAACTGCTAACGTTGCAGATGTTAAACTGAGGCTTAACTTACAGCTGCTAACGTTGCAGATGTTAAACTGAGGCTTAACTTACAACTGCTAACGTTGTAGATGTTAAATCGAGACTTAAATTACAACTTCTAACGTTGTAGATGTTCATTTGAGGCTTAAATTACAACTGCTAACGTTGCAGATGTTAAACTGAAGTTTTAGTTGCAGCTGCTAATGTTAATCGATTCTCTGAATACTGTTTATAATTATTTCGCCAGAATGGTTTATAGTTTATGAGTGTATCCGTAAAAGGCATTACGTTTATATATAAATGTAATTCTCATTTTTCTCTATAGATGGCTGTAGGATACAGTGATTTAACTGGCTGTTTTAATGCAAAGCTACATTGGACTATCTGCTGTGTCTGAAGCTTGGAATCGAACCCCAGATTTTAGCATTATAAGTCCGTAGACTTACCGCTATCCCAGAGGGGGACTATTCAGCTGTTATAAATAGAATAAGTTTCTTTGAAGATTACGCGGGACATTCTCAGTATTAGCCAACAATGTCGTAAACTAATAAACATTCAAACGTGTGAACAACTTTATTTTAACAGATACATTTGGAGTGAAGTGAAGCGAACAAAAGATTACTTTTTGAAAGCTATTAATGCTCGAAAATCAGGTGATTTGGTGTGATGAGTGAAACTTTATTCAGACTTTAATCACACTTGAAAATTTACTGTTCATTGAATTATCACACAATGTTCAGACTTAATTCTTCTGTGGTCTTCAATTATAACGTAATAAAATTAATAAAATCAAACTCATTTCACCCTCAAAACTCCCTTTGCCTGGACAACACTTGCAGAGGGTGGTAGTTCAGAAAGGTGTGTAATTATTAGAATTATTAAATATTGATTGGTAAATGCGATTAAACGTCATATTCAATTGTATATCAGTAAAGAATTCCTCATTATAGCTGTCAACATAAGTCTTAGTGGTGAAATGAAAATAAAACTATTTATTGAAATACTAGCATTGAAGAATTACATATACTCAAGCGCCAGTGAAAATATTTATCCAATTTTTGAGATGTCGAAACAATTGTCTTAACACATCCGAATCGCCAAAACCTGACTCATGCGTTACCGGAGGTGTCACTATGGTGAGTATAATACATTTATGTGTCGTGACACTAAGAGGATTTCTTGTAATCCTGGAAATGTTTACAAACAATAACAAAACAAACAAGTAAAGAGCGTAATGATATATTCTATTTGATATATACAGGACATTCTATTGATATATACAGGACATTCTATTGATATATACTGTTTGTATTTAGGTTGGTTATCTGTGCTCTGCCACCACGGGTATCGAAACCCAGTTTCTAGCGTTGTAAGTTTGCAGACATGCCGCTGTGTCACTGGGGGGGGGGGCATAATATTCAGGACTCACTTATCACAGTGTTTCATATATCAATAAAATATCTTGTATATATCAATAGAATGTCCTGTATATATCAATAGAATGTCCTGTATGTATCAATAAAATACCTTGTATATATCAATAGAATGTCCTGTATGTATCAATAAAATACCTTGTATATATCAATAGAATGTCCTGGCCACGATTAGTTGTCACAGTTTGAGTTCCTGGTTCTCAGACGATTGGATTTGTTAACATTAGGTGCGTTCCAGAAGCATCATCGGGGTTCGTGTTCCGTGCTTGTTGTCTTAGAAAGAGGTAGAATTTGTAATTTCTAGTATTTCTGGTTGTCAGATAAATTTCGAAAAATTCTGCTATTTTACTTGATTTGTCAGTTTAATGTTTCATATATTTTATGCATTATATTTATGAACATGAAGCTTTTATGTTTTCTACCTGTAAAATGGTTACCATTTTAGAAGAATACTTTGTGAAACTCTAATAGACTTTGGGTGTTTTTGTTCTGCTAAACAATATTTAAAACATCGACATTTCAAGAAAAATGGAGCGTTTTTCGTTTGTGTTTTTTTTGAATGTCGGGCACAGCTACACGAGAGCCATCTGTAAGACTAGAGGGAAGGCAGCTAGTCATCACCACCCACCGCCAACTCTTGGGTTACTCTTTTTACCCACGAAATGTAGGATTGATCGACACATTATAACGCCCCCACGGCTGAAAGGGTGAATATGTTTGGTGTGACGGGGATTCGAAGCCGATTGCGAGTCAAGCGCCCTAACCACCAGGCCATGTCGGGCCGTGAGCGTTTTGGGAAAACTTGTTACGAAGTGTGTTTACCCCCATCATTCTTCGCAGAAGCTTGTTAGAATAAGAACTGAGGTGTCAGGTAATCGTTGAACATCAGGTGGAGCTGGGTGGCTGGACTATTTTACTTTTATAGGGTAATTAATTTTTAGTATGATTTGATAATGCAACCAATGAGTAATCACATAAATGTCTGTAAAAGAACAAGAAGTCATTTCAAAACTTTTCCATTTATTACTGGATGAAAAAAGGAGCTGAAGTAATAGGTTTGTATAGCTTCACCATATTTTTTTTTATTTTCACTCAAATCCAATCAGTTAGACTCTGCGAAATCCAATCAGTTAGACTCTGCGAAATCCAATCAGTTAGACTCTGCGAAATCCAACCAGTTAGACTCTGCGAAATCCAATCAACTTAAACAGATTCTTACATCAAGTTTTCATAGTTTTCAGCTTTCAAATTTTATGCCTCCAGGTGGCTCAGCTGTAAGACTGAGGACTTGTAACACCAATAACCGAGGTTCTATGGCCGCGGTGTGCGAAGTACAGATAACTCTCTGTGCAACTTTGTGCTTAACAACAATAACAACATCCTTATTTTATTTGTTTATAATTATAGTAGGTTTTAGGTCACGTTTTGTCAAGATTTTTGGATGAGTCTGTTGATATGGTGAGCTTAAACTCAAAGATAGAATCAGGATAGTAAAGGAAGCTTTAGTGTTTTGTTTAAGATCATACTTTGAAATGTACAACAATAAAAACAACAAGATCAGTGTTCGCTTGAGATCATACTTTAAAATCTGCAACAATAAAAATAACAAGATCGTACTTTGAAATCTACAAAAATAAAATAACAAGGTCAATATTTGTTTAAGATCATACTTTGAAATGTACAACAATAAAAATAACAAGGTCAACATTTATTTGAGATCGTACTTTGAAATGTACAACAATAAAAATAACAAGGTCAACATTTATTTGAGATTATACTTTGAAATCTACAACAATAAAAATAACAAGATCAGTGTTAATTTAAGAACATACTTTGAAATGTACAACAATAAAATAACAAGGTCAAATTTATTTGAGATTATACTTTGAAATCTACAACAATAAAAATAACAAGGTCAATATTTATTTGAGATCATACTTTGAAATCTAGTACAATAAAAATAACAAGATCAATGTTTGTTTAAGATCTTTTTAATAAGTTATATTAATAATAATTTACTAAAGGTTTCTTTACCTTACGGTGAAATAATACTGGAAGTGAACTACTGAATTACATGTTACAGCTATATCAATTCTGGAGGAGCTTAAATGAACAAGGCTTGAGTAACAATCTTCAAAAGGCTAAGAAAATTTCATTTGGTTGAGATATTTTTCAGATAATTGGATTGAGCATTGTTTGTAACAAAATGTACAAACAAATGTAATACCAAAATAAATAAACCTTACTGAAATTTTACCGTACCTTGCACATATAAATTTCAAATCTTAAACAGCTTTTATATGACTCACATATTCGAATGTGTAATTTTTGTTGACCGTAGCGTTAAGAGATATATGTTTGAGTAGTTTGGTTTGTTATACATTTCGCGCAAAGCTACACGAGGGCTATCGGCGCTAGCCGTCCCTAATTTAGCAGTGTAAGACTATAGGTAAGGCAGCTAGTCATCACAACCAACTCTTGGGCTACTCTTTTACCCACGAATAGTGGGATTGACCGTCACTTTATAACGCCCCTACGGCTAAAAGGCCGAGCATGTTTAGTGAAGGGATTCGAACCCGCGACCCGCAGATTGCGAGTCAAGCG
>NW_013666838.1:13244-26534 GCF_000517525.1 Limulus polyphemus | reverse complement strand
AGACCATTCCAGGCCTTTACTTGTTGTTAAACAAATGTTTAAACAACTCTATTTATTCAATTAAATACAAGTAATAGTTATTTTATGTTTTATTTGTATGTAATTTGTCGAAGAATATAGGTTATTTATTCAAGTTTTTTTATGAATGAGGAAATAACAAAGGCTAGAAATAACAAAGCTTTGTAGGATTTAGCCTCAGATGACGTATATGACTAAAGATAACTCTTCATCCGCTCATCCACCTTAGATGATATCGTTTACGGATGTAGTCACGAGCAATCGACGTTTAAAGTTAAACTATGTAAGCTAAGCTGTTAATGGAAGGAAATCCGATCAGCTTCTAGTGTGATACCATAGAAAGATGTCTATATCAATACGGGTAATGGAGGATTTAAGGTAAACTCTGGAGGACACTCGAGTTAGGTTGAAATAAAACCGATAGTACAACTAAGTTTTGCCCGCGAAATATTTGTTTATTTTCTACTTTCTAACATTTTCTGGTTAGGCGCGCTCGACTTGCCAATTTTTGGGTCATGGGCTTCAGTCACCCGTCGCACCGAATATGCTCGCCCTTTCAGCCGTAGGGGCGTTATAATGTTATGGTTAATCCCATTATTCGTGGGTAAAAGAGTGGCCCAAGAGTTGGCGGTGATGACTAGCTGCGTTCCCTCTAGTCTTATACTGTTAAATTAGGGACGGCTAGCGCAGATAACCCTCGTGTAGTTTTGTGCGAAATTCAAAACAAACTCATCGACGAGATTTAGTTTTCGGACGAAAGAGGGAAAAATATTTACAACAATACTATACTTAAAATGCTCCCCAGTGGCTAAGTTCCTGTCACTCTTGTCACTCGTTGTTCTGGGTCATTCAGCTCCCTAAGTGCTACCCATCACAAAAAGAGCTTTTCCAATATATCTTAGTACTGAAGCTCAGTCCAGTGTATCTCAACATACAGCACCCCCCAGTGGCACAGCGGTATGTCTGCGGACTTACAACGGGTTTCAATACTCGTGGTGGGCAGAGCACAGATAGCCCATTGTGTAGCTTTATGCTTAATTACAAACAAACAAACTATACTTAAATATGGCTTTTTAAATTAAAACCTCTCGTGTATATTAAACATAAAAGAACGTTTCAGTTAATTTCAGTTTTTCTTTGTATTTCGTTTAAAATTGCCATTTTAAATTAATTTATTTCCGAAGCGAAATAACGTTTATGTGATCCACGCGCAGACATTTTCTTATTAATTTTGTTTTATGGAAAAAATGTGAATGACGTTTTACTAACACCGCTACAAGAAACCAGTTTGGTATTTCACGAACTGATGAGATGTGTTTTATTTTATTCCTTTCAGTACTATTTCAGAGGTAGTGTAAATGATATGATGATTTAAGCATGTGTATATCAATTTACATGGATACTCTGTATTAGCCGGCTTGAAAAATCTACACGTGCATGATATACAGACGGAATCATAGAGATCTGTGACAGGATACCATGAATACCGTATGTAGTTAATCAAAAATGGCCTGAGACAAAGTTTAATCAAGAACTGGCATGAAGTTCTATAAAACTCTGACGTGTCTTGAATTTCAGAAATTGAAAATAGGATTTAAAAACAGAGCACGAGCAAGAATTAAAAAGAACGGAAGGGATTAATTTTCAGTTGCAATTGTACTTATCTTATTTTTTAAAGTTATTTCATTTTATTCGCGTAATGCGGCAGTACTGGTTAAGATGGTGCGATTTCTTGATGTAGCGCAGACAAAGAAGGCCTACTGCAGTCGAGTCACTGCACGTCCAGCTACTTTACTATGCTGCACCATTCAGTACGTATATTCTAAGGAAACCGTGGTTAGCCTAAAGATACCCGAAGCAAAATACTTGAAACTTTGCTACGTAAATAAACAACACAAAATATGACTAAGTAAAATATAAGTTTTACCTGTAAATGTAGATTAATTCTGATGTATTATTGGTTATTTATTAAGGCATTCAAAGCTGTATATTTTTTCTATCATCAACTGATTTTACTTTTCTATTTAAGTATTTTTCACGGGTGGCGCCAGGATGTTTTTCGGAGGGGGGGGGGGAGTAGATTTTTTTGAAATCAATCAGTATTAACTTCAGATCAGAGCAAGCTACCTGCTTAGAAGGAAGCTGTAAATTAGCCTGTTAATGGGTATAGCTAATTGATTTCTTATGTTCTTACATATAAATATTAGAGTGTATTGTTTCATCCGTCGGATAATTTCGTTGTCAACGATATCTTTGGCCGTAATCTCGACAATATCTCACGAGATTCGGTCAATTTAGGAGATTTAAGTTAGTCTGAAATTAGTATATTGTTACGACAGCGGAAGTCACGTGACGCTGGTAACACGTCATGCGTTTCTAGAAGGATCATGACTGTTCCTGGCAACTCTAGTGTTTGCCAGACGCCCTCTATTTTTGTATATAAGCCCGGCAAATAAAGCGCAGATAGACAGATAATCGAGGGAAGTGAGCGGTAGTGACCTTAAGTAAAGTGCGTGAATCGTTGTGAATTATAGCGCGTGCTTAAGTTTAAAGTGACTGTGGAAATTAAGTATATTACAAAGATTGTAACGAGAAAAAAATAAACTAGTTTTATTCAAGAAAATACTTGTATCGCTGAAGTTCCTCGGGAAGTATTTCTACGGGAAGAGAAACGACCAGAGACTTAACAATATTAAGCCTACAATGCAAAACAATTTTTATAAGGAAAGTATAATCACAACTAAATAAAATGAGAAAGTAACAAAATTAGATCTACTTAACATTCCAACCAGTACTGTTAATGAAAATATAAACAGAGAAATATTAAAGCATACATTAGCTGTTGAATCTAAGTACTGTCGTAGATTTTATGAACAATGTAATATCAGTATAATCGTATAGGTCTAACTAAGACACGACTCAGTAGCAGTCCAGCTTGCAATAATAAACTAAAAATTAATTCGTTAATATCGTCTCACATAACGTTCCTTCTCCAGGAGAGAAATATTACACGTTTGTGAACACATAAGTATAGAGTGCCCCTCGTTTGTCTACACAAGTAAAAAAAAAGTTCAACCGAAACGTCAACTTGTAAAATATAAAAATTCTTAAGTAGGGCACAAGAAACGAGATAAACACAACATAAAAGTAAAAAAAAAAAAAACATTACTAATTAAACAATGATTACAATAATCGTGTAGAACCTTATAATATATAATTCTTTGTAACTAGTGGTTTCTGTGTGTTGTTGATGTTTACAATGTGATAACATGTTAATAGATTAACATCCAGTTACCAACTGATCATAAACAGAGAGATATTTTTAAGTCATAAAAGTTAATTATACCAGTCAAATTAAGAAATGCTTAGTTTACTGATTATATCAATGTTATGATACATATACATGATATAACATTTCTTCACAAGTTTTCTATAGATAGAAGTTAACCTTATGAAGATTGGATAATTTTGTGAGAATATATTTTTACTGGTATTTCGTCGTCACAACTTTCGTCTTATTAAATTGTTTTTAATTATCAATGAGTTTTCTCACCATAGATCAATAAGTTATACATGTATACGTAATATTTCGCAGTTTTATTAAAAACATCTATGTCTCTCGGTGGCTCAGAGATAAACTTCAGGCTTTATAGTTAAATGTGGGGGTTCGAGCCCTGAGGCCCATTATGGAGCTTTACGCTAAAACAAAAAGCCAAGCACATGATATTATAAATTCCGTTTTTTACGTGTTTTTAATAATATTAATAATTAATAATAATGTTATAAATTATTCGAAGTTATTAGTTCATGTATGTCTATATGTTAAAATAAATAAACGTGAATTTAATATATATTCTTTTCATCCATTAATGACTTTCCATAAAAATGTAAACACGTGTTAAGCTAACGGTTTTTGACCTAGATGTCTGAGATGTACATCTATATAAGATATATATCTCTTAAGCTTTTTTCGTTATTTGAGTAGACGCTGTTATCCTATATATTTTTTTCTGTGTAGTTTGTAGGAAAAGTTGCAGCCAGTGCAAGACTAATAAAGCTAATTATTTGAAAAAAAAAAAGTTTAACAAGCGTTTTCAAGGTTTATCATAAATTGCGTTCCTTCCCAAGTTTCAAAACTACGTTATATTCATCTTTGTTGCTCAGCAGTTTGTGGGGCTCGATTCGCAATCTGCGGGTTCGAATCCCCGTCACAACAAACATACTCGCCCTTTCAGCCGTGGGGGCGTTATAATGTAACGGTCAATCTCACTATTCGTTGGTAAAAGTGTAGCCCAAGAGCTGGCGGTAGGTGGTGATGACTAGCTGTCTTACAATGCTAAATTAGGGACGGCTAGTGCAAATAGCCCTCGTGTAGCCTTGCGCGAAATTAAAAAAACAACAAATAAACAAGCAGTTTGTGTTTAAAATCCACCCAGATAGAGTAGTTCTGAGAAATGGAATATTTGGACACTTTCTTTTCTCATCAAAAACATCTTGTGAACACGGGGGGGGGAGAAAGAAGAAGAACAAAAAGTAATAACGGAATTTAGAGAAAATGACGGGGTTTAACTATGAGCATGAAAAACACTACCTACGACACAGTAGTGGAGTAGTATCTGATCGTTTCAAAACCTACAGCGTTGAAAATGTTGTTGAAGTTCTTAGCAAATCAAAGGGACGGATAAGTAATGGTTTTTGTTGACGAGCTGATTCACAGAGGGCGCATAACAATATGATAAAATTCGTTTCGTGCAATAACGGGAGGCTTTTCAAAATTGTCTCAGAACTGTAAAAGAAAATGATGGTTTGTTTGTTTATTATTAGGCGCAAAACTTCACAATGGGCTATCTGTGCTGTGTCCACTACGGGCTATCTATGCTGTGTCCACTACGGGCTATCTGTGCTGTGTCCACTACGGGTATACAAATCTGATCTTGAGTGTTATAAGCACTTGGCACACTCACAGATAGATTGTTTCTGTGCAAAACGGCCCGGCATGACCAGGTGGTTAGGGCGCTCGACTCGCAATCTGACTTGAATCTACATCCCACCAAACATGCTCGCCCTTTCAGCCGTGGGGGCGTTGTAATGTGACGGTCAATCCCACTATTCGTTGGTAAAAAGAGTAGCCCAAGAGTTGGCGGTGGGTGGTGATGACTAGCTGCCTTCACTCTAGTCTTACACTGCTAAATTAGGGACGGCTAGCGCAGATAGCTCTCGTGTAGCTTTGCGCGAAATGCAAAACAAATAAGCAAACAAACAAACTGTGCAAAACTGCACAATAGACTATCTGTGTGGTGCGTTCGCTGCAGAGATTGAACCCGAATTCTACCGTCATAAATACTCAAGCTTATCACTGAACCACCAAAGGATACGCGGATAGAAATAAATATATAAACAGAGTAATGGATAACAAGACATTAGATAAATGACAGACTGATAGACGGATAGTAGTTAGATAGGTACATAGACAGGAAAGTCTATGTTATATTAAGTTTACAGTTAGCTCGTGCCCTCGTGTATCAATTACTTTAATATGGTCCTTCAATGTCCTTTGATTTAGAAACTTAAAAAAGGAATGAAACTTGTTCGATTGATTTGTTACAATCGTCTTTTTAAAAGCAATGATCCACGGATCCACAACATCAATAACGCTTGCTTTGATGTACATAATTTGGTCGAGACAAAAGGCAAAGACATAAAAGTTAAGAAATAAAATCGTTTCTAAATCCTGTCTCCTGCATCCTAAAGCTTAACGACAGTACATATCGAGTTTTGGTTCTAATACCCCCCCCTCCTATCACTAAAAAAAAGAAACAAAAAAAAAAGAGGAAAATTTTAAAACAAAAACAGATATGTGTATTTCTAGAGGATGTGCTTTAATTTTTATCTTTATTGTTATGGATTTCATTCCTGTTTACAGGAGAATATTTCTTGAACAACATTTGAAGTTGGGGCTAATGTATATAAACACACACACACACACATATATATAATATGCTTGCAAATGCAAGTGCGAAAATGCCTGTTTTTTCACCTGAACGATACCGTATTCATACAATGGGCTAAATAGTCAGGTCAGAGATCCTTATGATTCAGGCATAGCTGTTCCTAATTTTGAAAGTTATAGCTGAAAGTACGAAGCGTATTGGGTAGCACCGCGTCATGAACCATAGATCCTCGAATCTTCAGTCTACTAACCACCAGACTACGCTCTGGTCGTACAAGAACGATATTGAAAACTAACTCAATAAGACGATATTACGAGTTTCCACTGTTATCTTAGCAAATTTGCAAGAAATAGTTATATAGACCAAAACATCCACAATACCCCAACGACCGTGGTATAAATATCAACCATCTGTATTGTGAAGCTCAGAGGAGACCCATAATACCACAACGACCGTGGTATAATTATATCAGTCATCTGTATAGTGAAGCTCAGAGGAGACCCACAATACACCAACGACCGTGGTATAAATATCAACCATCTGTATTGTGAAGCTCAGAGGAGACCCACAATACCCCAACGACTGTGGTATAAGTATCAACCATCTGTATTGTGAAGCTCAGAGGAGACACAAAATACTCCAACGACCGTGGTATAAATATCAACCATCTGTATTGTGAAGCTCAGAGGAGACCCACAATACCCCAACGAGCCATTTGTATTGTGAAGCTCAAAGGAGAAAGTGCTCATGATATTTCACTTTTATACATAAGATTGCATAGTTGGGTGTTGTTACTGTGAGAAAAATGAGAAGCGGATTGCTAAAGATCTTGGACTTTACAATGGGTGTATAGCATTATTATGAAGTAACACTGCACGACTACGACCTAGTCAATCATCACAAACCGTACATAATGACCACTTGTTCTCCAAGTCCGTTCCATCCCATGACATTGCCTCGTCGACACCACTAGCTCCCAGGACATGAGCCAACTTACAGCACAATGGTTTCTGCTTAGGCTGGATTAAAGGGCGAGTGGTTCTACATTTAAATATAGAGCACAGAAAACAGTGGGTCTTGTGGATGTTAGACACATTTTTCATAGAGCACAGAAAACATTGTGTCTTGCAGATGTTAGACACATCTTTCATAGAGCACAGAAAACAGTGGGCCTTGAAGATGTTAGATACATCTTTCATAGAGCACAGAAAACAGTGGGCCTTGCAGATGTTAGATACATCTTTTATACAGCACAGAAAACAGTGGGCCTCACAGATGTTAGATATATCTTTAAAGGGACGGAGGACCATTTTGTTCTCAAATGAACTTCGATTCCAATAATGCAATTCGAAAAGGCGCATTTGGGAATAGAGGAGAACTGGAGATATATTGTGGAACATTTGATTAAAAACGGTAGCCGCAGTGCCATGGTCTTGGGTGCAATTTGGTAGAGTGGAAAGGTAAGTTTAGTGTTTATAGCGTTTGATTAAAGACAACAGTAAAACACGGTAGCTGCAGTGCCATGGTCTTGGGTGCAATTTGGTAGAGTGGAAAGGTAGAGTTTAGTGTTTATAGCGTTTGATTAAAAACAACGATAAAACACGGTAGCTGCAGTGCCATGGTCTTGGGTGCAATTTGGTAGAGTGGAAAGGTCAAGTTTAGTGTTTATAGCGTTTGATTAAAGACAATGATAAAACACGGTAGTTGCAGTGCCATGGTCTTGGGTGCAATTTGGTAGAGTGGAAAGGTCGAGTTTAGTGTTTATAGAGGGACATCTGATTTTAGCACCTTATAGAACCATCTTGTATCAATGTTACACTTCGTACAATCTGCAGGAAGACTGTGCCACATGCCACACCTCCAGAAACACCAGTGCCTGGAGAAGACAAGAGATGCTGCAACTTCTTCCATGGATTACCTAAGAACACCTTGTAAGACAATTACAAAAACAATCTCGAAACATATAAATGAACTGCAGTCAAAACTCAAGAAAATGTGGTATAATCTGTACCAGAATGTAACATAGAAACACATTGCATGTTGCAGAAGGTCACGCTGGTTGTTTATTTCTGCTCAGTTTTTATTACCTGTGTTTCAAGTGAATATCATAAATCTCACATCTGTTGCAAAGCTGCTCATTTTAACACTACAGGACTGTGGTAATGGTTTCAATACATCCATTTGTAAACCTGGACATCTCATTCCCGCATTTTTTTAAAAGAACTATCGTAATCTACCTACACTGCTCATAAAAAAGGGTAAAAAACAACTTCCGGTATGTATAGTTTTTATCTGAATTTAGTTATTAATTGTTACACCTTTCACGATGTCCAAGTGGTGCATGATTAATACCTCTAAGGGTATTAATTCAATACCTTCTTTTGGGAACAATCTAACGATATGTGTTCAAATTATTTTATATCGGCTACTTAACAACGACATGAGATAGCATGTGAACGGTCCCACAAGATCACTTTTAATGGTTTGTTTGTTTGTTACGGATTTCGCGCAAAGCTACACGAGGGCTATCTGCACTATCCGTCCCTAATTTAGCAGTGTAAGACTAGAGGGAAGGCAGATAGTCATCCCCACCCACCGCCAACTCTTGGACTACTCTTTTACCAATGAATAGTGGGGATTGACCGTCACATTATAACGCCCCCACGGCTGAAAGGGCGAGCATGTTTGGTTGGATGGGGATTCGAACCCGCGACCCACAAATTGCGAGTCGAGGCCCTAACCACCTGGCCATGCTGGGCCCCACTTTTAATGGTAACTTACAACAACAAGAACAATAAAAGCCCTCCAGCGACACAGCAGTACGTCTGACAGACTAAAACACGGGTTTCGATATCCGTGACGTTTCACAGCACAGACAGCTCATTTGGTAGTTTTGCGCTTAACGACAAAGAACAACAACAACAAAAAAAAAGGTCCCTAATGTTTGTTTCTTACGTTACGTCTTTTCAATGTATTACATGTAAGTTTTTCTTCGAGCGTTATTTACTGAATTACATTCAATAAATAGTGGATGCTAAGGTGGCATAAGTTGCACGTAGCTGTTTGTAATTGTGAAAGCTCATTTTGTCTTCAGTGTCAGAGCAAGCAACACTCTTATCATTTATTTTGCATTCAACTCTGTTATTCTTCACGATGTTATGTAGCATAACACAACGTATATAACTAGGTTTATGTACACCCATTATGTAAAACTATAATACAGTGGATCATCTTTTCCTTTCAATGTCTCAACACTCGCGTCGTGTGAAAGAGGCAAACACTGTAAATACTAATTTATATAAATGCGTCATCATCTACTTTCTTCTGATATCTATACAGGCATATATACTTATGAATAAGTCCCTTGCATACTTTTCAGGGTAAATTAGAAAAACAAAATGGTGACATGTTTACACAGCTGTATACATTTTAATGACATTTGGATGTTTTCAAGGACTTCTGACGAGATTCACAGGAGTATGAAATTGCCAGGTATTGTTTGAGAACTTTAGTTACTTACTAGTTAACTTTCAAGCTAAAATATTAGAACAGCGACTCGAAAATTGTCAAGATTTTAGTGCTGGCTAGGTAAATATCCGTCTTCCTGCACCCTCGACTGAGATGTTTAGCACAATACCGATCTATATAGTATGTTTATTGTATGTTTGTTTGTAACTAAGCACAAATTTACACAATGGGCTATCTGGGCTCTGCTCACCATGGGTATCGAAACTCGGATTCCAGCATTGTAAGTCCGCAGACATACTGCTGTGCCACTGGGGGCAGTCTGCTTATACCAGCGTTTCTCTCTATCTATTAGCCTCGGTCCAAAATTGGATAATCAGAACGCGTGAAATGGTCGTTAATAAGTATATTTACTTGTTTAGTAAGTATTTAGTAAGATTTATTTATTTGTTTGGTAAGTATTTAGTAAGATTTATTTATCTGTTTAGTAAGTATTTAGTAAGATCTATCTATTTGTTTAGTGAATATTTAAGTAAGCTAGATGTCTTTTGCACTAAAGGTAGCCCCCAGTGGCACAGCGGTATGTTTGTAGACTTACAACGCTAGAAACTGGGTTTCGATACCCGTGGTGGGGAGAGCACAGATAACCCATTGTGTAGCTTTGTGCTAAACTTCAAACAAACTGAAGCTAATTACTGGGTCGCGGCTGGCTATCAATGTTTACAAGTGGGTCTTGGGTCATAAAACGTTAAGAACAAGTGTTAAATAATATCATTAACTGATTAAATTGTCATCACTAGGCATATTCAAGTTTGCACATAAAAGATTTTATAGGACAACTTCTGTCATTATAAATGAAGAGAAAGATATTTTGGTGAACTATTTTACATATTTCATTTTACATATCACATATAATTTAAGGACAACAAAGGATCTGTTGGTCCATCTAGGCTATCCCATCCACTAAATTAAACTTTAAAATATAAGAATCAAAGTCAGCCATTATCATTCAAATATTTATCAAGCCTTCTCTTAAACTTCATAAACTGAATCCAACACATTTGAAGAAAACCCGTTCTAAAGGCCAACCACCTTAGCTGAAGATGACTCCTACCTTGCCAAAATTTATATTTCTGTCCCCTAGTCCTACTATTCTCACTGTTAAATATGAAAAAAAGATGATGCATCAACACTATCAATTCCCATAACAAACTTAAACATTTCAAAATCTCTTCTCTATAACGAAGTTTAACAGTCACTGATATGCATGTTTTCCAATTTTATCGTCAAATGTTATGCCTCCCAGTGGCACAGCGGCATGTCTGCGGACTTATAATGCTAGAAACCGGGTTTCGATACTCGTGGTGGGCATAGCACAGATAGCCCTTGTGTAGCTTTGTGCATAATTAAAAACAAACAAACAATTCTTGTGAAAAACTAAGTGTAATTTGTTAGAAGCATGGGCTTAACGCTTCAGTTATTGCTATTAGAATTAATATATCATAGAACAGTTAGGGAATTTTCGTTCGTATTAACCTCACCAACTATTTCACCCCCGAAATCAAATATATCCCTCCCAGTACAGTAATCTGTGCACAAGTGATACCGTCTTTTGGTGATGTTTGCACTGTTTGATTACTCTTTGTGTAATCAAGGTATTAATATCACCAAATACTAGAGAAAGAAAAAATAAAACAAAACAGAGAGTGCAGAGTCTTGAGAAATATCAACTTCGGCTTTTCTGTTGCGTCTAGTGAAAGCAAAAGCACCTCAAACTCACCACGACTTCAGAACAGTCAAGTCACGCTTCGCAGATTTTTAGATGAAACATATAGAAGTTATTTTTTTTTTTTACGGGTTCAGTAATTACTTTGTGGAACGAATGTGTTGTTAAGTTTGAAGTTCTTGTGTTAAGCGGAGTATTCGTAATAAAGTAAACACGATGTTTTTGTTTCTGCGAATGTTGGTAACAAATAAAACGGAAATCAGTTCCTAAATTTTAAAAATAAAGGAGAATATGCTATTAAAAGTTCAGCCCATTAACTCTTTTATATCATTCCTTAATTAAATGTTTCAGCTAATGAGAAACAGCTGTAGCTAATTGTTATCACCTTTTCTTCACCCAGAAGTAATACAAATAGCTAACACCCATACCAAGCTGAAAATAACAAAAACAATTAACTACATCAGTTGAGGATTAATATATTGACTTTGAAAGACATGGTTTGAGATACTACTTTTTATTATAACGTTTCGCTATACCAGCCACTAGAATATAACTTATTACACTGTAGCAAGATACCAGCCACTAGGATATAACTCATTACACTGTAGCAAGATACCAGCCACTGAGACACTACTTTTTATTATAGCGTTTCGCTATACCAGCCACTAGAATATAACTCATTACACTGTAGCAAGATACCAGCCACTGAGACACTACTTCTTATTACAATGTAGCAAGATACCAGCCACTAGGATATAACTTATTATTCCACTGTAGCAAGATACCAGCCACTAGGATATAACTTATTATTCCACTGTAGCAAGATACCAGCCACTGAGACACTACTTTTTATTACACTGTAGCATGATACCAACCACTGGGATATAACTTATTACACTATAGCAAGATACCAGCCACTAAGATATAACTTATTATTACACTGTAACAAGATACCAGCCACTAAGATATAACTTATTATTACACTGTAACAAGATACCAGCCACTGGGATATAACTTATTACACTATAGCAAGATACCAGCCACTAAGATATAACTTATTATTACACTGTAACAAGATACCAGCCACTGGGATATAACTTATTACACTATAGCAAGATACCAGCCACTAAGATATAACTTATTATTACACTGTAACAAGATACCAGCCACTGGGATATTATTTATTATTACACCGTAGCATGATACCAGCCGCTGAGACACTACTTATTACACTATAGCATAATACCAGCCACTAGGACACTACTTATTATTACACCGTAGCATGATACCAACCGCCGAGACACTATTTATTATTATACCGTAGCATGATACCAGCCGATGGGACACTACTTATTATTACACCGTAGCATGATACCAGCCGCCGAGACACTACTTATTATTATTACTCCGTAGCATGATACCAACCGCTGAAACACTACTTATTATTACACCGTAGCATGATACCAGCCATTGGTACCCTGCTTCTGATTGGAGCGTTTCAGTATACCAGCCACTTTATGAAAATCGTGATTTAAGTAATATTTTTAAACTCTGAGGTCTTTCAAATTTACCAGTAGCAACTGTATTTTACACGTTCAAGTGTTACACGAAGAACAGGAAACAACAGTAAACATAAAAAGGAAAAATTCTCAAATGCCGCGTGACGGAAATATATTATTAGCGCCTTAGAACGTAAAAGGTCTTTATTTTGCTTATATGTTTGAAACATCTGTGAAGCTGTTGAAATTTCACAGTATGTGTGTTGTAGCTACCTTATTATCTTACTAAAGAGCACTAACTACTGCGTCCAATAACTTCTAAAAATAGTCCTAATTGAAAGATGCAGATATTCGATCGGCTTTCGGCTGTACTTATGTTACTTTGAGAAGACTTGTTAGTGACACCGTCTGTGATTGTCGTGAAGAAATTTACATTGTTGTAATCGTTAGAGCTATTGTTGTAAAGTACTTCACGATGTTGTAATTGTTAGAGTCATTGTTGTGAAGTAGTTCATACTGTTATAATCATTAGACTCATTGTTGTGAAGTACTTCACGATGTTGTAATTGTTAGAGTCATTGTTGTGAAGTACTTCACGATGTTGTAATTGTTAGAGTCATTGTTGTGAAGT
>NW_013666838.1:12303-13223 GCF_000517525.1 Limulus polyphemus | reverse complement strand
TCACGATGTTGTAATTGTTAGAGTCATTGTTGTGAAGTACTTCACGATGTTGTAATTGTTAGAGTCATTGTTGTGAAGTACTTCACGATGTTGTAATTGTTAGAGTCATTGTTGTGAAGTACTTCACGATGTTGTAATTGTTAGAGTCATTGTTGTGAAGTACTTCACGATGTTGTAATTGTTAGTCATTGTTGTGAAGTTCTTCACGATGTTGTAATTGTTAGAGTCATTGTTGTGAAGTACTTCACGATGTTGTAATTGTTAGTCATTGTTGTGAAGTTCTTCACGATGTTGTAATTGTTAGAGTCATTGTTGTAAAGTACTTCACGATGTTGTAATTGTTAGAGTCATTGTTGTGAAGTAGTTCATACTGTTGTAATCGTTAGAGTCATGTTACCGTATTTCGATTTGGTGATTTTATTATCTTCTGTTTTTGTATCTGTCTATAGAATTCTAGTCTAACTGACAGGGTATTATACTAAGACTATCAATATTAATATTAATCGTTCTACTGTAACACTCATTGTAATGAACTGTTCATATCTACAAAATAGAGATGTCAAATGAACAACCTATACTTGGTGTAAGACAAGCACGAGTCTTCATCAGATATAATTGGTATATTATTGACAAATCCTTCTATAAAGTTAAATGTAAGACCAAACGCGCAATAAAGTCTATGTGTCATCATCAGATTTAGTTTTGTTTTCCAAAAAAGGTCACATTCTAATCTAAAAAAGGAATTTATTTATTTAGAAAGTGTTGGTAACTACTAAATAATTTCATATTTAACTTAATGATTAATCATTCAGGGAAAGTTTTAAAGTAATATTGAAAGATAAGAAACTTGACAAGAAACAATAAAACGAAGTATTGGAAGATAGGTACGTATAATCTATATATATATATATATATATATA